>NC_056746.1:1321773775-1321836275 GCF_019279795.1 Protopterus annectens
GCATGCGCTGTTGCCTTTGGTGTTACATTACACTTGCCTGCATTGGTTTAGCTTTACACCTTACTTTACTGTTTCTGCACGTTGCACCTACTATTTACGGGAGTGCATCCTGCAGACACATGGCATCTCATGCATTTTGTCTGCCGCCGCCGTTATGCTAACTCTCTCCTTGGCTGTGCTGTATCGATTCTTCGCTCTTTGCATTTCTGCAACATCCCCTACTTTCTTTGCATTCATATGCCTCCCCTTTCCCGTTTTACAGGTTTCTGCATGCAGAGTTGTCAGCTGCTGCCGATTGCCCTTCGTGGGTTGATTGGTGTTAATTGCTCATTACGACTCCAATTACACTGCTTCCGCATTTCCTCATATTCTCCGCATCACCTTCCTGTATCCATGGTTGTTGACGGGGCGGCCGTCACATGACTGGTTTGGGGAACGTAGTCATCCCGTGCACATGCATCTGTGCGCGCATTTTGTACTCTCAGCGCATCTATTTCCTCACACGCTGGTCCTGATGCTGTGATGTGCATTGTACAGCCCAGGTTTGCTGGCTTCCAATGTGCTTCCTCCTACAGTGGCACACACCTCTGCGATTGACAGGTATTCCCTCTAGGCCACTACTCAGTGTATTACCGCTGCGCCGTTTGGTGCAGCCTTACGCCGGCGGGGGTTTTGCGATTCAGTATTATCTGCCTCATTTGCATCGCATTGACTACTAATACATGGTTATGGCGCCAGACACCGCCGCCACTCCTTGGCAACCCTTGGGCTGTGGTTGTGGCTTTCCATTCATACTATGGTGTATTGTGGCTGTGATGCTGATGTGTCTTATACTGCTCTTTTATGACATTGTCATATTACTTCATTGTTCCTCACCTTCCGCGGACATGTCCTGGGGTTCTACTGTGGTTTTTGCGTACATAACATTTATGTCGTTATTTACATTTTCTGCATGTTTTCTTTTGACATTCTCGGTTTCTTTCCCCATTGCCATGTTGCACCAGTATGACACCTGACGTTGGCAGCCTTCCGTTACTCCTATGTCATGTTTGGATATATGTAAACCGTTTTTTTGGTTTACATTGCCGTGCTGTTATGCTACGCCTGCGCCATTTCGTGAATCGCTACTTGCCTTCATTTGCATGGTGCAACACCGCACATGGGGTATTTAACATACCTATGCCGGAGGCAATGCAACTCCGGCGTATGCTGCTGATGCACGTGGGTTTGGATAGTACCTGAATCGCTCGGCGGCCATGTCTGGCGTTGTGGCGCATACGCCATGCGTGCGCCTGGCGCAAGGTTCATGAATCCCGGGGAAAAAGCTGAGTCAAAGATTGCTGTTCCCACTAAATCTCTCAAAGCATCTACTACAACTGGACTTCAATTTGTTTTATACTTGCTAAATCTTCAAGTAAGGTATGTCATGACGATATTTCGCTATTGCTTTTCTTTCTCTTTTTGCTTTTTCATTTCTATACTTTTTTTTTTTCATATACAAATTAAATAACTGTTTGTGCATTTTAATATATTAGTATACTATTACTGGTTTATTGAGTGATATAATTGAACAGTAAGCTATCTTTGCTTTTATGACCTTAAGATTGCATGCTTTATTTCATATCGTATATAGCCCTTTGCCCTGTTAAATCATCTTCTGAGTTATTACACAGGCATAGTCACTGCTTAGATTAATTTATCAAAACTGTTTTGGATACATGGGATAACAGGGCATATCTATGATTCAGTATATATTAACTAGTTTTTTAATATTTATAACTTCTGATTGTTTCAGAATAAATAATGGTACCTGTGTGCATAACAAAGCTGTTTACTGACTTTTGACATAAATTGGGTCTCTCTGACAGTTATTTCCTTGTATGTTTATGGCGCAAGGTTTTTAAATGGTTACAAGTTATGTTTCCTGTAGAGTTTAATGTTAAAGTGCTGTTTTCTCTCTCATTAACAACAGACTTGCTCTATTCAACTTGAATCTGGCTGAGACACTATGTTTCCTGTATTTTTAGCAGTATGTATCGTTTGTATATCTACTTAGCAGCAGAGGTTTATTGCTAGATGTCCATAGCTGTCTGAGTGTTTCTTTGATATGGATTGTTCGTACTTGGCGTTCCTGGTAAGTGCTTGCTTCAGAAAATGACTTCGTATTTAAAATAGGAATGATGACATGAATTTATGGACTGTTCCACGTATTAATTAGAAGCTTTAGCTGGGATCTGAAAGTTTTTATAATGGGAGAGGTGTGTTCTTTTTTTTTTTTTTTTAGAATGCTTTTAAATAACTGTGTTTGGATGTACTAAATTTGCCGGTTATATAGAGTTTAGTTATGGGAAAGGCTGTATGAAACTGTTTTTTTTTTTTTTTTTTTTTTTTTTTTATGTGTGTTGTATGGTTTGTGATGTCTGGAATTGATTTCTTGTGTATTGAATGTTATTTTACTATTTAGAAGTACCTGGCAGTTAAATTTTGCATTTGTTTCTGTAAATAAGCAGACTTTGTGATACAGTTAAAGTGAAGTCAGGAAACTATACTGCGTAGCATGCCTGGTGGGAAAATGTCAGTTTGAAATTTAAGAAATGAAGCTTTCTTACTTAGCTTGTGACATGCATTCTATGCATGCAGATCCGATTACATTACATCTAATGTGCATATGCAATCCTAATTGTGAATTTCAAGTCTCTGATTGGTTATTATATCATAGTAGGCTTCTTTCACAAGAATTATGAGCTACACTGTCTGCAAACATATTCATGGTTCCCTTTTATAATAGTGACTATATTTTCTGATCAAATATATACAGAAATTTTATTTTTTCTTATAAACAGTTAATTATAGCCACTATTTCTAGTGAATATACTGGAGTTTTTTATAAATAGATCTTTATAAATAACTTTCCTATGCAGTTAGCAAGTGTTTAGTATAGGCTTATACATTTACAGGAAATGCTTATGACTAATGAAAATAACTGTAAGAATACTCAAATACCATACTAAATCCTAACAAATATATGTGTGAATAATTTTGATTGAACTATAAGTACTTTGCATTTAATATGTTGATTTTCTTATTGTATCTTAGATATTATTTATGTTTCAGATGTCATGTTTTCAGTTATTATAAGGTCATGTTTTTTAGTATATTAGCACTTTATGACAGGGAAAGAGCTCAGTAACATCTATAACTTGTGATAACACAGCAAACAAGTTATGAGTTTCAGTATTACCCTATTACTATGTTAGATATTTACAGCTATCTCTATCTTAATTCTGTCTTTGAGTCATTCACTTTTAAGATCTGTTATCCATAGTAAGTTTTATATAAATAATGTTTTTTACTAATTTTTGTCATATTAACTGATGCCAGTTAACTATTATTGATTTTAGTCAGTCATTTAAACATCTGTTATTCCAAAAGTTTAGGCGTTAATTAAGGACAAATATATCTTATGGAATATTTCTAAGAATCTATGTTAACATCTTTTGGGAATGACACACACTCACTATGTGCTAACACCCAATTCTTGTGAAGTTTTTATTTAGTGGTAGTTTGTCATGATAAGATGTATTCAGAGGGCAAGTAAATACAAATGCTAAATGATTCTTTGATTTGTTCTGCCATTTTGAAGTTTTTATTAGAACTAATACAAATGACATGCTTAGGTATTTTGAGTAATCATTTAGATTGTTAATAAAGCTAATATTTCCTTAGTCTATTAAGCATGAAATTCAGATTATATATATATATCCTAATATGTCTCTTGCTTCCTTAGTGAATAATTACTGTATAAATGTTTAATGCTAATAATAATAGTGTATGTAACTCATCTCTAAAACTGGAATCAATATCTGATTAGTTGTTTATCACTACTATTTTTCTCTTAATTTATAATATACTCTCCATTTTTTATTTTATTTTCATGGGGTCAAACCAACAATGGTTGATGGTTGGTATAGGAAGTCGAGCAGATTTAGTTTTGTTTTCTGACTAGGAATTTATCTCATTCCATCTATAGGGTGTATTAAAGTTTATATCAAAGTGCAATTTGTTAATTTTTTGTTATTTAATTGTTTTTCTAGTTTTGAAATGCCTGACAAAATTGTTTTACTTTTATCTTTCATGGGGAAAGTTATTTGGATTGAGATAAATAGAAATACAACAATTGATATTCTGTTGTCTATTCAGGAAGAGTATTATGTATACAGGATTCTATTAATACAAGTTCCTTTATTATTAGTTACCTTTAAAGAATTCTGATATGGATTTAACTTTGATATCCTTAAATACTAATGGCTTAAACAACCCATATAAAAGAGCTAATCTACTAAGGTAACTTAAACTAAACAAGTCTCAAGTAGTTTTTCTCCAAGCGACACACTTTAAAATAAATGACACATTTATGTGGGACCCTAACAAATACACAATACTTGCTCAATCGTCTTATAAAAATAAGACCAGAGGAGTAACAATTCTATGGAAAAAGACTTTCTTAAATCCCCAAAGTATTTACAAACATGTAGATGATGGACTCATGGCCTTAGTTATACTTAAGTTTAACAATAGAATTTGGACCCTGGTTAATTTATACTGGTTCCCGGGTATGGGGGTTGGACTAGCTAAGAAACACTTAGACTCTATTACAACTACTTCTAAAGGTAATATTATACTAGGAGGTGATTTCAACTGTATCACAGATATTACAGAACTAGCAAAAGGAAATCTCCTAGACTATCATTCTCAGGTAAACAGTTAAAAAAATGGACATAACTGTTTAAATTAAAAGACACCTTTAATGCTTTGGGACCAAATTATTTACTATTCTAACACCAAGACCATAGACATGGTACCCAAACTAGAATAGATAAAATTTATATCTCACAAGATTTTTATTTAAAATCTTGAATTTTTCAATACAACCGTGTCTTTTTTTCAGATCATAATTCTCTGTTGTAAACAATACACTTGGAATTCAATCAATTAGTTATTACTTCAAGGATTCCTTCATATATTACAAAAATTAAAGACTTTAAATATTGGATAACATCTGAACTTCAGCTTTTCTTATAGATTAATTATAAACCTGAAGCTAACACGATAATGGTTTGGGATTCTCTTAAGGTCTATCTATATGGTAAAACCATTAGCTGGTACAAAAATAAAATTAAAGAATGAAACTCAGAGTTACAGCAACTACAAAATCAAATATTATCTGTTAAATCTAATAAGAACTTAATTACTACAGATAATAATAAGAAAATAGAAGAAGCAAATAAGAAATCCAATGAAATATTATCTCATAAAACTAATTTAGCTATGGAAAAACTGAAATTAAATTCTTATGCTACTTTTCCTAAGCATCTTCATAATCTATCTATGAAAGTTAAGATACAAACATAAATTAATAACAATGATAGTATCTTTCATGAAGGGAAAAGGAAAAAAGTCTTGGACATAGGGGACATTCTGGAGGCTTTTAATTATCATTATGCAGAGCATCATAAGGATACAATAAGTACAAATGAATGTGAGAAGTTAGAGAATATAGTTCCCAACATAACAAGAATTCCTGAGGAACTTAAGTTAAATCTATAAAAAACTATTTCTCAAAAGGAAATTATAGATGGGATTAAAAGTAGTAAGTCTAATAAAGCACCTGAAATAGATGGCTTAATTATCAAAAATTTATAGATTGTTCCTTTCTTCTATAATCTCTCTCCTACATAAAACCTTTCTTGAAGCTCAAACATTAGCAAATATTCCTCCTTCCTGGAGCTAGTCTCTAACTTCCCTATATTAAAAAAGAATAAACACCCTAATCATTGCAACTCATATAGGCCAATGTCTTTGTTGAATAATGATCATAAACTATTTATGTCAATTATGGTCAATAGATTAAAAATACCCATATCTAAAATTATAAATGAAGACCAAACTGGTTTCATACATAACTGGCATACACAGGATAATATTAAAAGAGTATTAACACTGATAGATTACCTCAATAGAGGAAATCATGAAGCACTGATAACAGGTCTAGATATTCAAAAGGCCTTTGACTACTTAAATTGGGGTTATTTATTTAAAGTCTTACAGTTATTTGATTTTCCCCTTTTTATAACAATGCTAAAGAAAATCTATGAAAATAATCTAGCATATGTCAAATTAGGTCCCTTTACTTCCAAAGCAATCCAAATCACTAGAGGTACTAGACAAGGATGTCCCATGCCCTCTATCCTATTTGCTCTGGCCATAGAAATACTTGGCATTTTAATACGTAATAACCCAAAGATAAGAGGTATAAATATATATGACCAATATATATACATATATATATATATATATATATATATATATATATATATATATATATATATATATATATATATATATATATATAAAATGATGTTTTCTGATGATGTCTTACTTACCTTATCTAACTCTAAGGAAGTGTTAGGTGAAGTCATTATAGTAATAACAAATTTCCAAAAAATCTCAGGACTCTCCTTCAACAAATTTAAATCAAAATATTTATTATTAATTAAAAAAAAAGAACATACAGGTTCCAGTTAATCATATTATTGGAAACCAAGTTTCAACTCTAGACTATTTAGGAATAGTCCTAGGTAAGAATAGAGAAGAAACCTTACAGCTTTACTATGCTAAAGCCATAGACTTAATCGAGACATTAATAAGCAAATGGAATAATTTGTTTAGAACATTTGACGATAGGTTATAACTGATAAAAATGGTTTTGTTACCTAAAGTATTATATATAGCACAAGCACTTATACTTCTACCAGGAAAGAAAATCCTTAAAGAAATCACTTCAGCTCTGATGAAATTCCTGTGGTACCCCAAGAGAAATAGAGTGGCATATACTCATCATATCAAAAAATGGGAACAAGGGGGGTTACAATTCCCAGAGACTGAAACTTATATAAAGGCATCTATAATTAAAATAGTGATGAATTGGATAAATCCTAGATACTCTTCCAATTGGAAACAGTTACACTCCATTATACTAATGAATTAAAATTATTTAGCAAAAAATGCTTTGGTAACTGACAAAGATAAGATATGGCACTATTTAAGTTTAAATTTACAGTATAGTACAACACAATTAACGAAACTAACACTAATAAACAATATTTTTGATGTGTTTAGAAACTTCATTAACACAAATCTAGATATAAAACTGTGGCATAGATGTTTAATACCGTTTACTATTACAAGTAATTTCCCTGATAAAACATAGAGAGATTTTTGGTTTATGGGAAAACAGTAACCTATTTTGTTGGTTGCAATGTATTGAAAACCAACAAGCTTTGAACACACAAAGTATATATGGCCTATCCCCTAATGACTGGTTGGTTCTTCAGAGTGTCACTGCATACACTAGGGATCTGTGTAGAATAATACATAACTCATGCTTCAAAACCGTACCAAAAATTATAAACTGGATTTTTGGTATTCTATATAATAATATCAATGTTAAGAATGAATTATCATATCTATATAACACTTTAATTGTCTATAAGACAGCTCCTAAAGATTCTTACTGGCAATATCTAACTAATGGGTTTCAAGTATCATTATCAATGGAAGATAAAACAAACATTTTATTTTCAGTTAAACTAACTTCTTATTCACAATTCTGGAGGAGGTTTCATTGGAAATTTCTACACAGATCCTTTTTGACACCTGAGAAACTCTCAAAAATGAATCCTTCAAACAGCAAGTTATGTTAGAGATGTCATTTGTCCACTAATGCTGACTGGTCTCATATTTTTTATGACTGTATTAATATTAAACCATATTAGAATGAGATTAACAAATTTCTTCAAGCTATATATACTGATATATTTGTTTTGACAAAGGCTTTCATTTTATTGAATGTTGTTAATAGTAATAATATGAAGAAAGATAACCTGTATTTGTTGTGGATAATGTTAGCAATAGCCAGAAAATGTATAACTAGAAGATGGAACTCTAATGTAGCACCCACAATGGAGGAATTACTATCATCACTGAAGAAATGCATATTAATGGAGAAAATAACTAAAGAGTTAAGAACTTTTCCTAAGCCATTGGTTAATAGTCCATGGAGGAAAGTTCTGAATTTTATTGATACCCTACAGATGGAAACAAACTCTTCCTAACTATAATAGTCTATATATTAACTTATTATTTAACTACAAATGTTTTGATCTGAATCCTTTTTGTCAGGCTGAATGTAAATACTGTAAATAGTTATTGAATGTTAATGTAAATACTGTAATTAGTTATTGAATGTTATGAATGTATTAAATTATTGTGTTATTTCATCAAAATAAAAATCATTTGAGTAAAAAATAAATTAAACAGTTATTATCAGACAGTTTGGAAAGAACAGTTACAGCTTTACCATGGAGTAAGGTGGTCAGAAACCATACCCAGAGCCCTTGGTCAACATCATACCCTCAAACATATGAATGAAACTATCAAAATTATCTCCCTCTGTAAATTGTTGAAGACATTTACTAACCTTTGTTGCTTCTGGGGTTCAGTTACTCCCTTCCCCATTACCTCCATGACTCTGGTGAAGAGTCAGTATCTGTTTTTCATGTTGCCTCTGCCTCTCCTTCTCCTCAGCATCCAGGCATTGCAGTCTCTCATTTTCCTCAGCCTTCAAACATTGCAGTTTCTCATTTTCCTCAATCTCTAGATGCCTCACTCTCTCTCTGCTGCTTCTATTTCCAAACGCTTGGCCTCCAACTCAAGTCTATTTAACTAAGGATGGATTGTTAAGTCCTCTGTAGAAAGGTTGAGCTGCCCATTTTCTGAGAGTTGTACATCTCCATGGCCAGTCTGATTTTCCTCCTGATTGCTATTCTCTGATGCAGCTCTAACTAAAGCTGCAATCATGTCTGCTTTAGTCAGGTTGGCATGCACCAGTCCTTAGGCCTGGCACATCTCAGCTTACTAGCTCCTTGTCAGGTTTCCATACTTCTCTGATTACATGTTTGTCTGCTCTCTCTCTGACTAACTAAGCTAACAAAAAAGAACACAGTTGTGATATAAACTCTGAATGTTCACTGCATGGCTGATTAAGAGTACAAACACCTACAGTGACCATTGTATATAGCTACAGGAATTCAATATCCACACCACAATAAGCCAATTAATATGTGATGTGGCTATCTCACCACTATCAACTAATTAATATATGATGTGGTTATCCCACCACTGCCAAATAATTAATATGTGATACCCCTACACTGGCCCAGTAATCATTGAACCTCAGTCCTCACCACTAGCACCAGTGAGGGGCGTGCACATTTGGAGGATGATAAGTACACACACACAGTAAAGTACAATTTCCCTTAAGAGCACACAGAGATCACAGTCAGTCTGGGGCTGGTTTCTCTCTCTTTATCCAGATCCCCAATAAGACTCCCCACTGGCACAGCTATAGGGTTAAGATCTCAGCAGAGAGGTCAAACCTAAACCTTCAGTACCCTCTCTGTCCAATCAGTGCTTTGTGTCCTGCCCAAGTAGCTGACACACACACACACACACACACACATACACACACGCGCACACACACACACACACACACACACACACATGCTTTGAGATTTGATTTACATACAAACACGCAGATACTCCTGGGGGAAGTCTGGCACAAGTTTACAAGCTATGCCCCCTTCTGCTCAGACTATAAGGTAGTACTAACTGCCACCAGACACTCTTATCAGCTACTATAAGGCCCTTCCCAAAGGGTGACCAATTCTACTGTGTAATGTTACTATTATCCAAATGGTAAGTGTGTCCAAGACTTTTAAGACTATTTAAGAGTGGCCTATACAGTGTCACCATATACAGGCAAGTACCCTAAGAGCTTAAATATCTCTAAACAAACCAGTCACAATTAAAAGGTTTAAATATATTTAATAATAAATAATAAAAGCACAACACAATACTCAATAACTCAACACAACAGCAACAGAGTTCAGAATCACAGGAAGTACTTCAAAATAGCATTGCAGGACAGTCTCAAATAAATACAGAAAACATCTAAACTAATCTCACTAAATTCCTATCTATCTCTAAGAGAAATCACTGTAATCTAAGTTTTACTTACAGAGCCAAATGAGTGCTGATGGGAGGATATTTTCAGATTCAAAGACAAATACAAAATGCATAGACCCACTCTCTGAGATAGTTCTTAAATTACTATCAAACATTTCTGCTAGGTTATCTCAGATTACATCATTCTTTGTCACCTTTGTGCCAAAATACTTATTTTTCAGAAGTTTGCCTGGAACTTGAAGTTGTAAAACAGTTAAACCCTTTTACCTTTGAAACCTGTAATTATTTCTGTTTTCAGACAATAGAAAGAATTTCTAGCTGCAGACATTCTGTCTCCTAGCTGACATAAACACCATCATAAACAATTCACTTACTTTCTTATAGTTTGCAAGTTAACTGTGTTCTTTTCCCTTAGGGTACACTGTGGTTACATTTCTGAAGCTCAGCACATAACACAGAGTTTAACACACACGTCTGTACCAGTAGTTTAATATACACATAACATATAGTTTTCTTACATTTGTAAGGCAAACATACAAATCATATTATTATTCACAAATGACAGAGAATTATTTACAAAATTCCAGCTAGCTAGACTGGCAGCCTTCACAATGGTATTGAAATTATTGCTTTTCCATACATTACTAGCAACTTAAGCATGCAGATCTTAACTGTGAAAGCAAGAATGCCCATTTTCTTCCGTATCTCCAGGTAATTGTATTAGATAGTTCAGTAACGTATTCCGATTTTGTGGGTTCAATTCCCACAAGTAACAAACTCATTTTAATTAAAAAAATATAATTATTTGATATTAATTTCATTAAAATTGGCTTTAATGCCATGTTGTTAACCTTATCTTTATTATCTTAGGTTCATAGGTTCATAGGTTAGTACTAAGCTAACTGCCCTTGCGAGCCATTTTAAGCTTAGCCAATTGTCCCTTGTGAGACTCAAACCCTGCACCTTGTGTTTGTAAGGCAAACACCTTAGCCATTAGGCCACCCTCCCAACCCCCTATCTTTATAGGCATATGCACATATTGCAAGGATCACTTGTTACATTTCAAAATCCTACTTTGTATTTTGAAAGCTCTATAGCTAATATAATAATAAAAGTATATTTAATTGTAATAATCTATTTATGAGACATATAATGGTTCTAATCATCTGTTCCATTTTTTGGTCTCATCTCACGCCTTATCTCCTTTTTTATTTTTATTTATATAAATGAATATTCTGTTCTGATGTCATACTTTTCTGCCAACAAACAAGATGATTTTTAGGACAGGGAGGTAGCCAACTACTGCAGCTCAGCTACCCAACCCTCCACTGGCTGCCACACCAAAATCCAGCACATCTGGGATGCAACCTGGCAGTTCTGAACCTCCTAACCCTGCACAACCTGAGCCATTAAGATCAGGTAGCATTGCCCTTTCAGCTGGTGCATTGCTTTTCTCTGAGAGTATTCCTAGAGGTGGGAATTTCATCACCTGTCAGGAGCTGCCAGTGATAGTGCATGAGGTATTAGAAAGTAACATTGGTGCAAGCCTCAGCCATCTGGAGAAGTTGTTTTGAATGCAGGGGAAAAAAAGCACACCAAGCAATCCCACAGGGTGCTGAAGTGATGACAGTTCTGCTGATAAGGACTAGATTCTCACTGTTCCCATGTTTGATGAGCATTTGCCTCTGATGACCCCTTCCTATGCCCAATATTGGTGTCTCCCAACCTTTTGTGTCATATCCTGTAAGGTGTTGTCTGACACTATGAAACTCAGACTTGTGAAGTGGTGCTAGTGTTAAGTATAGTGTTCTGTAGATTATAATGTCTAGGTATGGAGGAGTTCTAATCTTACTGCAGTCAACTTGTGTGGGTTTGTGTTCAGTTAGCTGTCATTCTATACGCCATTGTAGAGCAGCATGTGAGAGACTCCTAATAACAGAATCTGTTTACCAGGCATTGATGATGTAATCTGTTATAAATTGCTGTCTGACAATATGAAAGTCAGACTTATGTCATAGTGTTAGCTTAGCATAACTAAACAGGTAGGGATTCTAATCTCACTGAAGTGAACATGTGTGTGTTTGTGTCCAGTTAGCTGTCATTCTGTATACCATTTTGAGCAGCATGTGAAACACCCCTACTAATATCTTCTTCTCACTAGACACTGATGATATCATCTGCTATAAAGTGTTGTCTGACAGTATGAAATTCAGACTACCATTAAGTACTATGTTCTGAAGCTAGTGTAGATGGGTAGCTAGGGGTTCTCATCTCACTGCAGTCAACTTCTGTGTTTTTGTGTTTAGTTAGTTGTCATTCTAGGGTCTATATTAGCATATTGAATGGACTAAATAGCAAAAGCTATTTAGTTAATCCGATACTGTTGAAATAGCAAAATAGCAAAGACACGGAACATCAAATTATTTCCCTGGGAAAAAATTTGGTGGGCCATCTTCGGGACTTTGCCATTTCCTCCACTATGGTGTGATCTTGAAGTTGGTATATTTAAGTAGGGGGGTGTGGGGGTGAAGCCCCCACTTATCTTTGTGTTTAAGTGTTTTTATTTATTTATTTATTTATTTATTTTTTGCAGAGAAGTGAATTCTTTCCCTGGGAAAAAATTTGCTGTTCCGTGTGTTCGATATTTTGTGGTTTAGACATTATTGGTACGATGAAATAGCATTCACTATTTTAATTATACGATAATGTAATATAGACGCATCATTCTATATACCATTTAGAGCAGCATGTTAGACACTCCTACTAACATCTTCTTCAAACAAGACACTGATGATGTCATCTGCTATACAGTATTGTCTGGCAGGATAAATTCAGACTTGTGCCATGGCACTAGTGTTAAGTACTCTGCTCTTAAGTTTAGAGTAACTAGGTAAGTAGGTGTTTTAATTTCACCGCAGCCATCTGTGTTTGTGTTCAATTAGCTGACATTCTCTGTATGGTTTTAGAGCAATATGTTTGACACTGCTACAAACATCTTCTTCTCACCAGACTCTGATGATGCCATCAGCTATAGAGTGAATTCTGATGATCATGAAAGGCAAATGTGTGCTGTGGCTCTAACATTAAATACTGTGCTCTTTAGCTTCGCATGACTAGGTAGGTAAGGGTTCTAATCTCAATACAGTCAACTTATGTGCATGTTTATGTTCTGTTAGCTGTCATTCTGTATCCCACTTTAGAGCAGCTTGTGATATACTCCTAGTAAAATCATCTTCTCACGAGACATTGAACCAAACAATGTGCATCCTGCATAACTTGAACTGGCCTAGACATTAGACACAATTCCACACTCAGGCATTACAGAGAAACTGTCTCAACTGGCCATAAACCACTACATCAACAAGTGGGTAGACCAATGGATCACCACCAGGAAACATATTGTCAAACTGTCATAGCTCACCTCTAGCAAGGGGTCAGTGACTAGTCCATTAACACAGAGTTCTGTACTGTACCCTTTCTTGTTTGGTCTGCAATTCACAGAAGTTGCCTATATAGAACTATTCATTGTTATGTATACCTATTAGGAAATGAAAGTGCAAACTTCCCTTTGAGATGTTGTAAAGATGCATGGGTGCTATATCGTTCTGTGTTACACACAGTAAATATGAACATCATTGACAACACTGATGGCATGGCATTGACTATTGGACAGTTGGCTTGTGGCTTACATGTCAAGCCAAACTCTGAAAAGGCCAGGAGTGTACCAGAATTCAATTCCAGGTTTAACACTGTCCCACCTAACCCTTCTAATGAGAGTTTATTTTTGGAAAAGGAATGGTTAATTCCTACTATAGAATACTGACAATGATTACAGTTGTAACACATCTGTTCCTGTAGAACATGTATAATACATTAAGCTCACACATTCTTGCAATGTCACAGATTAATGCTGTTGATATTTTTAAATTCTTTCTCATTGGGCCTGTTCTGACAGCAGTTGTCCTTGAGTCTGATGCCTCTATGACTGGTTGTGAGATACACTGACATTCCACTCATATTCCAGCAAGTCATTGCAAAGATTTTCACAACATGCACACACTCCCTACTTTATATACTATCCTTGCTAAATATCCTCTCCTGTGAGCATGTTCATGATGTTTATATCACAACCATTCATCTCAATAGACATGTAGCCGTGTGTGACAGTCACAGATATATACTGTCATGTGAGGTAATATACATATACTCGCACATGAGGTGCAAACACCGGCACATAATGAGGTATCTACACATGTGCTTCATTTTATTCCAATGACATATCTTGGAAATGTACTTAAATTGTCACAGTCTCCTTCAATAAGCACATCACACCGAATGATGTTTGACAACCTTTATTAAACTTCTACAAACAACTTTATTAGCCAATATTTATGGGTCTATATTAGATACTCGAAGAGGTGTTTCATTGAATGCCTCTTCATCAACCTGTAAACCGCGAAAATACAAATCAGAGAACATGCATATAAGCGATTTCTTTCCCTGAGAAAGAAATTGCTTACCTTAAACAAAAAAACACATCACTATGAACAATACAAAGTGGGGGGCTTTGCACTCACACACCCCAATATGGGGGGCTGTGCCCCCACACCCACACAACTAAATATACCAACTCAGAGATCACACTACAGTTGGGAAAACGGCAAAGTAACAGAGGAGGCCAAGCAATTTCTTTCCCAGGGAAAGAAATTGCTTATATGACAGTTTGCTGTTTTGTGTTTTCGTTATTTAACGGTCGATGAAGAGGCATTCGGTGAAACACCTCTTCGACTATATAACAGGAATCTATATTTATTAAATACAGCTGAAACATTGTATAGCTGATTGAATTCCAGCATCACCATCCATGTAATGTTAATCAGGCCAGTGTGACCTTGCTCATCCTGACCCAGTAAGCAGTGTCCATACATCCACTTGCTTATTTTACTTATGAAGCAGCATCCAATCACTCACATCATTTACCACTTATCGAATTAAAATCCAACCAAATAAGCAGCATCCATACCTTCACTTGCTTATTTATCACTCACTTCATTTCTCAACTCATTGAAATGAACATCCAAAGCCAGAGGGGGAGCAGAAGATGGCACACCTGTCCCTCTTATCCGTCCTACCCAGTCTGATAAAATGACCACAGCACCCACTATTCCACCAAAAAGAGGGAGGGAGTGAGCTAGCAAGTTCACAACAAAATGTGATTCCCTACCCAGCTACACTTGCATAAGCCTCCTTAAGACCCTCCCTACCCATACCTCATTTCCTCCCAATCATCCCTCCTTCCCATTTAATCCTTTTCTCCCCCCTACCCTATTAACTCCTAATATATTTATCTAACCCTGCTCTGAAGATGTTCCTGGACAAATTGGGGTGTTACCAAACACATTTGTTCCAGTCCCCTTTAATAAACACACCACACCGAATGAGGTTTGACAATCTTTATTAAACTTCCATAAACAACTTTATTAGCCAATATTTAAGTACAACTGAAACCTTGTATAGCTGATTGAATTCAAGCATCAACATCCATGTAATGTTAATCAGGACAGTGTGACCTTGCTCATCCAGACCCAGTAAGCAGCATCCATACCTCCACTCACTTACATATGAAGCAGCGGCCCACCAGTCACTTCATTTACCAACATCATCCATGTAATGTTAATCAGGACAGCATGACCTTGATCATCCTGACCCAGTAAGCAGCATCCATACCTCCACTCGCTTACTTAAGAGGCAGCATACCACCATTCACTTAATTTATCATTTATTGAATTAAAATCCAACCAAATGAGCAGCATCCTTACCTCCGCTTGCTTACGTATGAGGCAGCATCCTACCACTCACTTCATTTACCATTTATTGAATTATAAATCCAATCGAATGAGCAGTGTCCTTACCTCCGCTCACTTATTTGACTTATGAAGGAATATCCCATAACTTACTTCATTTACCACTTATTGAATTAACATCTAACCAAATAAGCAGCATCCTTACTTCTGCTTGCTTATTTATTAATCACTTAATTTCCCAGTTTTCATTGAAATGAACATCCAAAATCAGAAGGGGAAAAGAAGAGGGCACACCTGTCCCTTTTCTCTGCTCACCAGCCTGACCAGGCTTTTTTCCCCTCTCCTCTACTAAACTTGTAACCTAACAACTCATAAAAGGCATTAACATATCATTCAGTGTACAGCATTCTCTCTAACCAAACTAGATCCGTGTCACCACTTCCAACATTTCCTGGCAAAAGTAACACCAGAACATTAAACCCAATGCCACGTGAACCATGCAAGGGCAATTACTTACCATCATGCCTAACTGCAGAACTATTTCCCCATCCAATGTATATAACCATGACCAAAATGAGACTTCCTTTCCAAAATCAATTTTAGGAGCAAACCTGCTATCCTACCAAATGTCCAACATTAGTAGAAAAACATAATGACCATCTTGACATTCGCTGACCAACAACCACCTTCTGAATGACTAAAATACATTTAATAACAAAAAGCAACATAAACTGTAATACCATGAATCTCCATTTCCCAACATCAACCCCCGCAACAAAACCTACCTTAACAACCTTCAATGTTTCCAATCTGCTGTGCCACTACCAGCCACAGCACTAACCCTGCTCCGCAGTATGTCCTTAATTCCCCCCAGACATGAAACACTTGGTCCATTCCCTAATTTTGCTGTGGTCATTTCCACGTAGTTAGAGATCGTGCACAAAGCCACACTGCCTGACGCAGACGTAAAGTCCCAATCCTTACTGCCTTCTCCAGTGGAGACTAGAAACATCCACCCCCTCAGAATGCAATTTCAAATGCACTTCCTTCAGGACATCAACAAATGTTCTCTCTACACTCACCCAACTACAGCCTCATTGTGCGTCACTTGACCGAATCGATCCCTCTGTGCATCCCCATCAATGACCTCACTGCATTCTGCTCCGATGTCTGAAACATCCTGCAGCATGTATCACTTGTGCAGCTCACTTCCTTCAGACAACCAGCTAATGCAAACTCATTTGTCATCTCTGCCTCAAATTCTGTACCTCCAACATCTGCAAAAGAAAAAACAAAACAAGTTAAGCACTTTGTCCTTAAATGCAAAAAAAAAAACAGACCAATTATTTGCATATATAGGAGCTGTGTTGTCATAACACCTTGTCTTTACTACTTGCCAAAATCTTTGTTTGTGTATCCCTGTCCCTCAGTAGTCCTGGCAGTGAAATAGTGCGTGTTATTGAATTGGTTCACTTAGTGACATCACCAGACATGGAATCCCCACTTAGTCCCAGTCAACTAAAGACCTGATGAACAGCCCAACCAAAAGCAATATACTGACCGAATTGCTACTCCAGACTTCTATAAAAGAACTATCAATTTATTTATTTATTGACTTTCATTAACCGAGGAATTCAACCCTCAATGATTACCAGTGTTTTCAGAAACTCACAATTGTGCGTGGAAGAAAACATACCTCTCCACCCTTCAGTTCGGAAACCTGAAGAAAGCTGAAATAATAAGAAACAAAACCAACATAAATGACATCTCTTTATAATGTAGAAAGCTGGTAGACAAAGCAGAACATGAGTACCCCCTCCAATTCAGTTTGCAAATGTTTTGGCAATCTTGCTGTGGCAACCTTGCCTCTTCCTTCAATTCATCCAAGACTTTCTTGCGAGACACCAAGTAAGATGGGAGGGCAAATATGATCCAAATACAATATCCACTTTTTTTTTTCCTAGAGTATAAACCTTTTTAGAAGATGCCAGCAGCCTTCCAGTAATGATGGTCTGAGTATTGATCAGCTAGCCACGAGCAAGCTTTCCTATTTATCAATAGTTTTTATATGTTAAGAAATATTCTATCCTAATAGCCTATTCAGTCCAGTCAGGTTGTCTGCACTACAAATCAGACCACTATTTTTTTTATTATTATTATTTTAAGACTAAGAATTTGAAAATAATAAATTAATTACTGTAACATTCCTACAGAATTTCTCTAAGCTATCTCTTAAAATTTGCACTGACATAAAAGATACAGTTACTTTAAAACTGACAGACATTGAAAGTATAATCAGAAAAATCAATCCATTACATGTGTTTTCTGAACCTGAGAAAAAGCTGCAGTATGCAGCCTTCTTCATGAAATAGTTCTCCCACATTCTGTCCTGCCAGGACTCCAACCGGTGTAGATTAATTACCATGTTTCTGAACACAACATTACTGTAACTAATGAGAACAAGTGTAACTCATCAAAAGTCAAGCAAAAAAAAAATCAGTTATATTTTTTGTAGGAAATAATAAGCCCTATGCCAACATGCAGGTGGGTACTCCCCTCCATGTATCCCCTCCAGCATATTAAGCAACTAACACTGCTGCATCTCAGGGTACCAATCACAATATCCTCACTTGTAAAGAGTACAACAATTTAAATGGCAGGAACATTTGGTAAACTGCACTTAACAGTGTCTGTTATATTTAGTAGCAATATCATTAAGGTCTCCCTTCCTGAAAGGCTGGTTCTGCATAAGTAACAGCATTAGCAATAGAAAGGTATTACTTGTGCCAATCAGAAACTTTTTAAACATGCATATACTGGTTCAGCTAGTAATAACAAATCATAGAGTGTCATTCAGAGAGAAAAATCTGTGATATACTGCCACTTTTCTACACTGTTCTCTCCAAAGGAACATTCATGTAAGAGGAAGGTCAGTGGTCAAAAAAGTGAAATAAATACATAAGTGAATAATTCACTATTATAAACTACGTATAACTTTCTGAGCATTGCACCACTAGACATAAACAATCATGCCACAACTGAGAAAATGGAAAATGAAACCGTATGCTAGTATATTTGCAGGAAATAAGCCATATTCTTATAATGCTGTTGTACGTTACTGTCATCAGCAGCTTATTGGCCTTGGTTAGTGGGGACACCTACTATCCATTTGAATGAAAATATGATCCCCAGAAGGGCCCAACTCACTTTGTGTGAGCTCTGTAGTGTGCATCCATTGTCCTACTCCAACCAGGCTGTGGCTTCATGTATGTCCCAGAGACTTCCCATGCTCTGGAACAAGATTCCAATCTACATTAGGCAGACCTTCTCACTAACCCTCTTCAAGAGAAACCTTGACGAGTGGATGGGAAACAGAAAGTTTACCGTGGGGATCACTTCAGTGGCTCTGCTGGACAGAGGCACAGAGAACTAACCTAAGTGGGCGACGAAAGGCAACACATTCTGGCTAGGCTTATAAATGCCTTTGGGCAGGTAGCCTAGTACCTACCTATGAACCTATGCTTAGTTACAGAAAACATGGCCCAAAAATATGAGGCAAAAATGCGGAGACTCTGTGGAAATCTGTACAGCTGAGAGGCATGCCCCAATGATATTGTGGACATTCTGAAAGTCCATACATTCACAACCGTACTTAACCAAGCAGCCCCAATGATTCAGCAGCAATGCGACTTCATCTATGCATGTACAGCAATGAGCTATTACTTGCAGCACTTTCTAGTCTAAACAGAGATAGGCATTGCTGTTTATTCAAATCGCACCACAAATGAAAATAAAGGAAGGACAAATTGTACCACTCTGAAACTTAGAACAATGGTAAACAAACATTGATTTTTTAATGTGGTATCAACCTTTCTGAACCATATACCGAACATAATTAAAGTAAAGGGTACCTTGTGATACAGCTTCTCTGTAACCCATTCAGCCACACACAATTGCATGCCAGTGTTTAGCGATTGCAAAGACTCCCCACAAACCATAGTATCCCCCACATTATACCCTAAAGGCTATAATGGTCCCCCCGGTGCCATTGTGCATGCGACTAATCCCTTCCCCTACAACATGAAGCAAACATCAACTCCATGCAACCCACAAAACACTATACCACTAATGAAACCAACCCAGGAAGATGCCATGAAAAGTCAAAGCCTCTACCAAAACTGTCTTCCCCAGATTATAAGGCATTTCCAAACTCCCAAGATCATGTGGGGAAAAAGGGTCAAAATAGGAACACATTTTAGACATTGATTCCCCCAGTGCTCTTATACACTCATCGAGTTGCAAGAATAAAATACCCAGTGTAGCACAGATCCTTTGAGTGATAAGGAGTTTGCAACCAAAGTGTCGGTGATCATGTAGTGACTCCGATCTTCCCAGTTTGCAAAAAACTCACAAGTTTTTCGAGCAACAGATTAAAATGGAGCAACATTCTAAACATTTTGTAGAATCTCAAAAGACTTAGTATCCCACTACCCTGATGCTCCAACCCCCAACAGCTGTAATGGTCTTCGCCACCACTATGCATGTGTCCAAACTCCCCCCACCTTAACAGGAGCAAGAAGCAGCAGCTCCACACAGCCTGTGATAGGAGGCAAAGCCCAGGAAACTCCAACCACCAAGAAATCCAGACCAAGTGGACACCACTAAAATCCAAGGCCCCTCACAACTCATCCACTCCAAGACACCGGTCACCTTCAAACCAAAACTGCATAATGGAAAGCATACACAGCCTGAAAATTTAATAAGCAGAAAGTGTTTTACAGACTATCTGAATAACACATGACTGCCACGGCACACCAGCACTGGGTGGCATACCACAACACTCGCAACACCACCACAACTCGAAACACTCACGCTGACCAAACAACTCCATATCCAGCACAGGGAAAAAAAAAATATATATATATATATATATATATATATATATATATATAAATAATTACTGATATGCATACCATCAATGCTCACTACCTAATCTCTCGCCTTGAGGATGGAGGCCACCAATGCTCCTAATTCACCCCACACAACACCGGAACCAGGCTCCCAACATAATTAACCCACCTCACCAAAGAATTCCCAACAATTAAATAATACCACAATATCTACCTGGTCACACTTGTTTAGTAAATTTATTACATTTCTATGAATAATACTACTCGAATAGCTAAACCTGGCAGTTTCCATTCTTGCCTGCTCATACCCCTATGCTGTTATTACTGTCTAACCCTATTCCATCCATTTACTGCAGAAGTATCACACTCATGGAAACTACCCTGACTAAACACAACAAAATAACAACCCTGCAACCACACCATATACATCCACCTCACCCCCATCATGCCTACTTACCAACTTCACTGCCTTCATCAAAATCCAAGGCCTACCCGCTCCACAGTACCAACAGGTCATCTTGAATGTCACTTGCCTTAGCAAGTTCATGCCAAAATGTGATTCCCTACACAGCTACACTTGTATAAGCCCCCTTAAGCACCACCCTAGCCATGTCTCATTTCCTCCTAATCATTCCTCCTTCCTATTTAATCCCCCTCACCCTCTTAATTGCTAATATATTTATCTAACCCTGCTCTGAAGATGTCACTGGACAGTTTGTTACCAAACCTCATGTGACATATACTGTTTTGGGTACATTGCCATATTGCACAGGCGCGCTTCCTCTTCCTCCATTCCTATCATTGCTGTCTGTGGCCACTTTAATCAGCACAATTTCCCTGCCTAGTGTGTTTTTGTTGCATTGTTTTTGTCCTTGCTGATCACTGCAAAATACATTATTTCAGTCTAGAAAAACTTGTTGTAGTGTACATTGCATGGAGTACACATTTCTATAATATATTAATACTGTAGTTATTCAGTTAGTCAGTTATTTTAACTCCTGGTAGTCACTGTGACTGACCTTCCATTTTCTCAGAGCAGGTTTGCCCATTGACAAATTTGTCTCCATGTTCTACCTGCAGTCATACTGCTTTGTGTGATTACCTGGCCAGCAACACTGTTGCTGGCAATGAAACATCGCTTGTATCTGTGTAAGTGAGATGTGCGGTATGTATATACTATTAGCATTGCTGCTCATCGTGTGAACATGTGCAGTCAATGTAGGCATTGCGTGATGTCTACATGAGTTTGTTAAATACCTAGGGTTGACTTCTGGTATTTGAGCCCTGGTCATCACTAGTCGAAGTAGACACCTGCGACTGTAACACTGACCAAGTTTACTTAACTACCCTCCATATCTATGTCACTGGATAGATTTTAACACTCTATCAATATCACTGTACTTAAAACTGAGGTTATTATTTGAGTGTTTCATGGACTTTTTTAGTTCATTAAAGAAAACAAGTTTTTGTCTTTATTAATTAATGCCATATTTGTACTCATAGATCACATCACTAAATTGTCGTTATATTTTGCTGCATGTTTTACAGCATATTGCAAATACTGCTAAATATACAACATAACTTGAACCATATGAAATCCAATGACATCAGAGTCTGGTAATTACCTCTTTGGCATGTTCAGCTACATTAAAATGTGATTATATGCATCGCATGCACTAAAAAATATTAAGCATTTGCTCAGGAACTAAATATATGAGATGTTCCTAGTACTGAACAAACCGTTCTCTTTTATGAGTAAATATTCTTGTTCATGGATAAAAACCCAAATTGCACTCCAAGTTTTTTTAGCAGAAATGTCAAGAATATTGCTTTGCCTGAAAGAAGATAATATGAAATGCTCAGTTTATGGTATTCATTAGTTCAAGTACAGTATACACAGATTTAACTACAGGCAGCCTGTCTTTTGATTCTAAACGATGTTTCTTTTTCTTTATACTTACTGAGATGTGTGGTATTTTCTTTTATTTCAATAACGGCATCAGTTATTATATATAGTTGTTCTGTCTCTAGATTTTTATGTAATATTTTTTTTGTTTAAACCTTCTTATTAAGAATGTTAATGAACGTATCTATACTATTCCAACTTTCAGTACTCTTACACAGACTTACCACACAGAATGGTTATAGTGGCTAAAGTGAACCGTATCAGTGAAAAACATTCTCTTACATCCCCATGTATACGCACACACACACACACACACACACACACACACACACACACACACACACACACACACACACACACACACACACACACACACACACACACACACAAACACACACACACACACACACACACAAACACACACAAACACACCCTCAGACACAGACACATCTATATGTATTTATATATATATATATATGTATGTGTATGTATGTGTCTACTTCTAATGCATCAAAACGCATATAATTAAATCTGACATTCACATCAATGAAAAGTTAAAATACCGAACTTCACAAAACCAAAAGTAAGGAGTATTGCATTTACATAAGTAGTACCTCTTAAAAAAGACTGGTGATGCTGTACACATGTACAGCAATGGTTGGTTCCCATTCAGATGTGGGCGTACCGTGGGTGTTTATCCTTTTCTTCAATATAGCATGATTTCACAGTTGGTATATTGAAATTTCAGGGAGTGTGGGGAGTGCAGGGGAGCACAGCCCCCTGCAAAAAAGTAAGACAATGTAATTTAATGTTCTGGACTGTTGGGAGGTGGGTGTGATTTAGGAGAACTGTGTGAAATGGCCCTAGACATTTGGCTGCTAGTTTTGGTTTTCTGCAATTTGTTATTTTTAGTTTTCGTTTGTCTGCAGTTTCATGTATTTCATCTTGGTAATGTTGGATTTGATTATATGGGGTTTTGTGCATTAGAAGTAGACCTATATATATATATCCACTTGGTAATCCTGAAATCCTGAATTTCAGTATTTTGAATTTACAAAGCCGAAAACATTAAATCCCGAAACCCCATGACCGTGAAATTTAAAATCCTGAACATACAATACACATACAGCCACACATACACATACACACAACTTCCCCCCACAATCAAACAGATAATCCTACACTACAAATAAGCAGGGGAGCAAGCCCCCCTGCACCCCCATGTGGGGAGTTGAGCCCAACACCCTCTCTACTTAAATATACTAACTCCAAGATCGCACAAACAGACACACAAAGGAAACTCACACCCACACATTTCACAGTCCCTCACACACACACATCACAGTCACAACACACACTGACACACACTAAAGAACCTAACCAACACATATACACATACATACTTACCTAAAAGTCCACCCATCCATTCACACACCACACCACCAGAAGCACAAAATTCAACATCTCCGAACTTCGGGATTTTGAGTTTCGCGCTTCTGTGTTTTCGTGATTTTGTGATTCGGGTATATAATTTTGAAATACTGAAATTTGGGATTTCAGTATTTCAAAATTATAAAGTGGACCCATTTACATATATATATATATATATATATATATATATATATATATATATATAAATGAAAGTACATTTAAATGAGTTTTATTTACCTGAGATGAATCCACTAAAGCTGTAATACAATGATTGCATGCATTGCCAAATTCCTTTCCCACTGAAAGGAACCACTTGGCCATCATGGTAATGGATCAAAACAGAGGAAAGGTAAGCCCACCAAAGTGGGGATGCTTTACCCCCCCACCCCCCTACTTAAATATACCAACTCTGAGATCCCACTAAAAGGAAGAGAGGGCACAGTTCACCATGGTGGCCAAGTGGTTCCTTTCACAGGGTAAGGAATTTGTCAGTCCGTACATTCATTGTACTGCAACTTTGGTGGATTCAGCTCGGGTAAGTCAAATTCATTTAAACATACTTTCATTTAAACAAAGTAGACCAATACACACACACACACACACACACACACACACACACACACACACACATATATATATATATATATATATATACATATATATACACATATATATATATATATATATATATATATATATATATATATATAGATATATATAGATATAGATATAGATGCATACATTCGTGTGTGTGTGTGTGTGTGTGTGTTTGTGTGTGTGTATGTATAAAACTTTCTCTAGATTATTTTAATAATTTCTTCAAGACCTACCAGTTTCAAACCGATCTATGCCTTTTAATTAAGAATAGGTTTGTAACATTCCATTAATCCTATCCCATGACCATCTAAGTATGACTTCTTCTACTAGTTGCCTAATATCTTTCATGTTTCTTTCTTTGAATTATCAGCTTTTTCTACTTGTCATGTTTATTTCAAAGCTTTAACAATTTCCATTTTCATTCCAAAGGCCATATATTGAAATTCCTCCAGTGTATCAAGGTTTGGCACCCAAAATTACCCTCCCTTCTTTATATGCACAGCTCCTTTGAAGCCCTCTGCTCATATCCTGTAACCCTGTTGTACTGTTACACCATATTTAGAGTGAATTTTTAACTGCCATACAAGCTTCATATATGTTTTATTATATGTACCTCTCCATATCTCTAACCACTGATATCCTGCATTTATCCTTCCCTTTAAATCTTGACTGGGGTTTTATACTATCTGCATAATATTGTCATTTGATTATCCTGCAATAGTACTACCCCCTTTAGTTTCCCTACATACTCCTCATATATCTTCCCAAAAATCATCCTGTTACAATTTCCTATACTCAATGCCCCATCTATCTTACAAGCCAGACCTGTTCATCCAGTTTTCTGTCCTACCGTATGTCTTGATGTAGCCTAATCAGTCATCAGTTTAGTTTTCAATTAGTCTTTGCCTCCAATCATCCGATGAGATATTCCTGCCTTCAGCCCCCAGTTCACTTTCATACATTCACAACTCAATCTATTCTCCCACTGCCTTCATGACTTATTTAAACATTAACAATTCTCACTTCTTAATATCAAATGCATGTTTTAACATTTTATCATTTTTGATTCTAGAGTCACCATCTCTGATACTAAAGCCAAATTACTCACTGATCCACTGAATACATCCTCACTGTTGTAGAAATTTGCCTTTCTGTGTAATCCTTTCATTTTTTCACAAAGTTTCCCTTCCTTCTCTTCCAATACAAGACACCTAATTTATGCCAATAAGTAAAAGTCTCGTTCCCCATATGATTCCAGTTCCATACATCGCCATTCTCACAAAGGTTCCTTTCTTACTAAGTCCACGCCCCCCTCCCCTCTACACTTATGTATTAGCCATTCCAGTAAAGAAATGAAAATGCAATGTTCACATTTTGGTGACCCCAACATCCATTAGTTCTACACTGTGCATTCTAACCTTCTTAATACGTTGTCTCTTCTACATCCAAATAAAACTGATTTATTCTTTACCAACAGATCCCTTAGCTGATACAAAAATACAGGTGAAGTCTTCATCTAAATTGCATTCTAGTGATATTCAGGATACTCTGTCTTTCTTACCAAATCATAAATGCCTTCTCTGTGTCACTTCAACATGCTCAAATGTCACTCTTCTCTCTCCGGCAATCCCTTCTTTCATTTCCTGCATATCTGCCCCATTCTGCTGCAAATATTCTGCATGCTTAATCTGTTAAGCAAAAAACCAGGTAACATACCTAAAATATAGCCCATTTTATATTTTAGAACAGTCATTATTTCCTACTTCTCCCCTCCATTTTAACTTTGTTCAGTCCAAAATAAATATATTTTAATGCAAAAAGCAGAATATAGTCCATAAAAGTAAACAATTAGTTCAAACGATCTTGAGTAAAGATTCTGAACTTTCAACTAGTCTAGCTTAATGATTGAAGAAAACACAAGCACTGCACGTCTCAGAAATGACATGTAATTAACCTCAACCACCGAGGGGAACAACAGTTCAACAAAGAATAGCCACATCCTGTGATCCAAAAATGATGCTAGTAATCAACCCAGTACTACAAAAACATATATTAATCTGTGATGTTCAGGGAAAAAAAGATCAAATACATGTGCTGGTTGACAAATGTAAGCTAAAGATCGAAGAAAAGTCAAGTACTATACTTACTAGAAAAGTTCTTTCTGTGGCATTCTTCTGGTAAAAAAAGTTACACAGTCAAGAACAATCTCTTTTTTGATACAGAGATAATGACAATAATCAATTCAAAATGCACAAACAAGATCACCAAACTTTCTGATGCATTAATTCCCTGATATTAGAGTGCCATGACTACCTTTACTGTTGTTGATATTAAAACAAAGACACACTGAGTCTAAACAGATAAATAGCCACCTTCTTCAGGCTACTGCACCCACTTCCATTCCTAATATTCTTGCAAGACTAGTATAATGAGACATGGATTATTAAAATGTAGATGTCAAAGGAAGGTCAAGCTTACTGAGTCTGGTGGGGTTCTTGTTACTAAGGAAATGGATGAGGGGAAAGCAATGCATACTACCTATCTAGATCTGGCTAAAGCATTTAATACAACACCCCACTCAGGCATTGTCAACAAACTTATGGAAGTACCTATAAACCTCTTTACAACATGCTTGATGGCTAACTCCTTCACTCCCTGATGGGACTCAGGAAGTTATAATTAGTGAGGCCACCTCTGCAAAGAGACTGGTCACCAGTGGAGACCCCCCAGGGCTCTGTACTGGGCCCACTTCTCTTTGGCATCTACCTCTCAGATGTCAAAGCCAGTGTCAAAGGCCTTTGGCTGACCAAGTTCATAGATGACTGCAAACTGGGAGCAGTCAGTGAATTCCCCAAAGATGAGACCACCCTTCAGAAAAGTCTAATGTGGATGAACACTTGGTGCCAAAGCCATGGCTTAAAACTCAATATCACAAAATGCATTACTGTACCTTTTGAGAAGTCTACCGACCCTGGTACTTACATCATCAATAATACACCCGTAAAAGTTGATTAACTAGTCAGAGATTTGGAAACTCCCATAGATATTAACCTAGACTTTAATCAGCATGAATCCAATGCAGTAAAAACATCATTTTGTGTTGTTCAGTTTATTAGCAAGGGCATGACATCTAGGTCCAGAGAGGTCATTAATACCACTGTACTTGACCCTCATCAGACTCATCATAGAATATAATGCCCTCTTCAGTATGTATCTGACCAAACACATGCAGCAACTGAAATGTCCACAAAGGTTTCTTACAAAAGGAATACAGGGAGTAAACTCAATGTCCTTCGTGATCACCTCAACGCCATATCCCTTTACTTGGAATTGGACCCTGATTAGTTAAATCATCTGACCACAAATCAGTTATCTTTGAGCTTGCACTAACACCAGAACTTACAAAAGGTGAAGTCAGACTAAAAATCTTCACCAAGGCAAACTATACCCTCCTAGGGGAATGTATAAATGCATTCCAAGCCCCTTCCCCCAGCTGGAAGTGCTAACTATACCAAAGCTTTACACTAAAGCCCTGTACAATCACTTGTATAAGTGTATAGACTCGGCTGTACCTCAAAGAATCAAAGGTAGAGCTCCAGGTAAAAACAAGCCAGCATGGTAGATATCCAGCATCTTCAACCTTTACAACAACACAAAAAGTTGCTGTCCAAGAAAAGAAAAGTGAAGCCCAACTATGGAAAAGCACCTCCCCCCTTAGCTTCAACAGGCAAATAAGACAACATGTTAAAGCCTCTAAGGGCATCTTTGAGAAAAACTTAGCAAGCATGCCCAAGGATACAGATAAGGCCTTTTACAGTTATATATGTAGCCTAAAAGGTAGGCCCTAAGCCTGTGCTGAACTAATGATTAATGATATCACACACACTCACCCCATTAAGATAGCAAACCTGCATATAGGTGCGGTGAAAATTTCACTCCTTTTTCCCCTCCAAACCTATCACAAATCTTACCCCAGACCCCCCACCCTACATCTCTGAAGAACAGATCATTAAAGCCATGTCCAAGGCAAAAAGACACAGCCTCTATGGGACCAGATGGCATCCCAGACTGTCTTCTAAACAGGCTAAAACATGAACTAGAGTTACCATTAAGTGCCTGTTTCAGTCATAGTGTAACCACAGTTTTGTTCCTGTGAAACACAGAACAGCACCAGTTATTCCCCTCCACAAAGATGACCTAGCAACAGACCCGGGTAGTTATAGACCCATACGTCTGACCAGTCTCATCTGTAAGGCCATGGAACATATCGTCAAGGCTCTCACAAATAAAGGCATAGGTGGCCTCCAAACCCTGGATCTAACCCAATCCAGCTTGTCAAGGGCAGATCCTGCCTGTTAAATCTGGTGGATTTCTTTGAAAATTTGACCATGGCCATTGACAAGAGCAAATCTGTGCGCACAGTATACCTTGACTTGGCAAAGGCTTTCAACACAATCTCACATTCAGGCATTTCCAATAAACTTAGCAAACTGAATGTAAACCCCTTTGTTGTAAGATGGGTTGCCAACTGGCTAACATACACTATCAAAGTGAGTGATCCCACATCAACCAGCAGACCTATCACCAGTGGGGTGCCACAAGGGTCAGTGCTGGGCCCCCTGTTGTTTGGTATATACGTTTGAGAAGTTCAGACCAAAACTAAGGGGTTGTGGCTGACCAAGTTTGCAGATGACTGCAAACTAGGTGCAATTAATGAATCCCCAAATGATTGATGTCAGTATATTCCAGGAGGGTCTTACACAGACCAACGACTGGTGTCTTAGACATGGTCTCTTACTGAATTTAAAGAAATGCATCATCATTCCTTTCGGCAAAAACAATGTCTCTTCACACTATGAAATCAACAACACCCCAAGTACCTGTGAAGTGGTAAGGGATCTGGGATCACAAGTTGACTGCAACCTTAACTTTGACCACCATGAGTCTACTGTGGTAAGGAAGGCTTTCTACATACTGATTAGTAAAGGCATCACCTCAAGAGCAAAAGAGGTTATAACCCCTCTATAATTGGCACTACTAAGGTCCAAAATTGAGGATAGTGCCCCATTCTGCATTTACAGTACAAAGACTTGCAACAATTGGAGAGACCTCAGAGGTTTCTAGCAGAGAAGATCAGGGGACTCTATCACATGCCATACACAGACTGACTAAATTCCCTGTCACTATACCCTGCATCTTATCAACTTCTTAGTGGAGACTTATGCCTACCTTACAGAGCAATTTCCTATCCAAACCTAATGAACTTGCTGAACATCCATAAATCAAACAGGACTAGAACTACCCACTCCAGGGACCTATATATAGCCTGCAACATAACTAGGACATGCTGGTGGGACAAATTTGTCTCCCAGTGACTGCCATGTCTTTAGAATAGGCTATCAGTTCATGCGAAACAGAGTACCTCTATGACACTGTTCAAATGGAACCTGCATGAGTGGATGGGGCACCATAAATTCTTACCAGGGATAGTGCCCACAACCCTTGTTGACCTGCACAGTCATTACTAAATACAATCCTAGGTATTAGATAGCGTATTTATCATTCCAGTGCCTAAAACATCTACTATAACAGGACTGAATGACTACAGGGCTGTTGTTTTGACATCGGTGGTCATGAAGACTTTTCAAAGGCTGGTGTTAGCTCACTTGAAGGATATTACAGCTCCCTCATGGGAGCCTCTTCAATTTATTTATAGAAAGAACTGATGAATGAATGATGCAGTTAATATGGGCCTGCACTATATCTTGCAACATCTTGACAACCCAGGGATATATGAAAGGATTCTGTTTGTGGACTTCAGCTCTGCATTTAATACAATAATTCCAGAATTTCTTCACTTGAAACTCTCCCAGCTTTCTGACCTCTAAGGACCCCTCTGTCAAACGTATTAAATACGCAGATGATACAACTATCATTGGGCTCATCAGGAATGGTGATAAGTCTGTATACAGACGTGAGGTTGAGCAGCTGGCCCTTTGGTGTAGTCAGAATAATCTGGAGCTGAACACTCTTAAAACTGTGGAGATGACAGGGACTTTAGGAGTGGTACTACAATATTATCCCCCCTTTTTATATTTAATACTGCTGTGTCCATTGTGGAATCCATCAAGTCTTTAGGATCTATAATCTCCCGGAACTTGAAGTGGTAGACCAGTGAAGGGTCCATCGTATAAAAGGCACAACAGCGAATGTACTTTCTGTGACAGCTGAGGAAGTTCAACCTTCCAAAGGAACTGCTGACTCAGTTCTATACAGCAGTCATTGAGTCTGTCCTCAGTTCATTCATAACAGTGGGGTTTGGATCTATGTCTAATCATGACAAAAATAGGTTACATCGAATAGTCAGGTCTGCCAAAATTATCGTTGGTGCTAGTTTGCCCTCCTTACAGGACCTATAGAATTCCAGAGTCATGAAAAGGGCAGGGAAAGTCATCACCAACCCTTCACATCCAGGCCACCATCGTTTTTGAACTATTACCATCAGCCAGACATTATAGATTAATATGCACCAAAACAAGCAGATATAAGAACAGTTTTTTCCACAGGCCATCAAGTTCATAAACAGTTAACTCAGCTTATTAGGTTGGGGTATTATTTTTCCCAAGCCTCCAAGGATTCTGCAGTATTGTTTACATATTGTTAATGTTTGTTTCTTTCAGAGTTTATTTCAGTATTTCTTGCACTGAGTTGCACTTTGTATGTATATGTATATGTATATGCATATTCACCTTTTTGTCTTGTTTTTAATAGTTGCACGTATGTCGTTTATGTAATTTATACTTGGAGAGTCACTAAAACCGGAATCAAATTCCTTGTATGCGTGCATACTTGGCCAATAAATATGATTCTGATTACATTGGGATAAAACATCAAGGCTTGAAATCACCTCTGGATCGATAGCCTAGTAAACTCCTATGATACTAGGATCCTATGATACAGACTTTTGAGAGGTGATTTTTGCCTGGTATACAGGGTATCCCTGGACCCTATTTTGATGAACTTTTTGCATGTCTGTAAAACAAACTGCATGAGAACTACTAGACTTCTTCTTCTTTCGGATTTTCTCGGTTAGGGGTCACCACAGCAGATCACCTGTCCTCTCATGATTGGTAATGGAGTTTTACAGTGTTAAGTTGCCAGCCCGGTGCCCAACCTTCCTCAGAAGGCACACACACACACACACACACACACACACACACACACACACACACACACACACACACACACTCACACCTTGGGCCAATTTAGAGTGTCTAATCCACCTACAGCATGTCTTTGGGATGTGGGAGGAAACTGGAGCACCCGGAGGAAACCCACACGACCACAGGGAGGACATGCAGACTCCACACAGAAGGCACCCCAGCAGACAATTGAACCGGAGAACCTCTTGCTGGGAGGCGGCAATGCTAACCGCTGCACTACCGTGGCCACCCTACTAGACTAAAATACCTAAATTTTGCTTGTATAATAAATAGGACATGTCGGAGAGACAGATATGTTTCTCAGAGAACTCCCATTATCTGGAACAGGCTTATTATCCATGTGAACAGAGTTCATCCCTAAGCCCTTTTAAACACAACTTGAACTGGTCTGGCTCTTATGCATCTGATGGACACAGGCAGTCAGTAAATCACCACCTATATAAATCAAGTTTGGGTTGCATAGCTAAGCTTATGATGACCCTAGTGGTTATTAGCCTAGTGTACATGTATGAACCCATAATGTGGAAAACAATAGAAAGGTGTCATCATGAGCCTGTTTTCTAAACTTTTAGCATAATGTGCACTACAGCTTTGAGATCTGTATTGTAAATCTGCTGGAACATGCACGCTCAACATAAATGTTATTAAAGGACATGTAGGCAGTAATATACTAAAAGAAATGAAGCAAAATGTGTGCGTTTAACTAGCATCTGCTCGTATTCACTCAGAAATAAAAGAAACAGATAATATTAAATTATACTAAAACAGTGAGTGAAAAACTAGCTTTTAAAAAGTATGGTTTCTTTTTTATACTTTTGGGAAATTAGGAGATTTTTTTTTTAAACTCTGAGGTATAGTAATTGTTTCCCATGTGCCATCTTTGCCTGTAGTTACTTATTTATGGAACAAATATATATATATATATATATATATATATATATATATATATATATATATATATATTTTTTTTTTAATTTCATGATGTGGAATAGAAAAAAATGAGTAATTAAATAAAGCTCCATCACTTGTCTGCTGCTGATCAACATCTGAAAATGTCTGGCTTCTATTTCATAGCTGGCTCCATAAAATGCATTTATTATCTAGATTATCAGATAAAGAACAGTACAAAGTGTTGGGCTAAGTAAGTTTCATTTTATATCTCCAAGGCTTAGCATATCCATCTGTCAAACAAATGCACATCAAATTACAGTTTAGCACCATTATAGCACTCTACTCAAATTCTGTTTCTGAAAATCCACAGACAAATATTACTCGGGCACTGGCCAAATACAGGCCAAGAGAAATCATCAAATGATACTGCTTTCAATTAATACACAGTCTACATGCTATATTAATGAGTCACAGATTGTCTAAATGTAGACACAGCTAATAGTTACTAAATGCTTTCTGCCATAGCCATCCGAGTGCTGTTAATTTAACCATCAAAGAGCAATTAATCTTAATAATTTAATTATGCAATCATTTGGTAAAATAATCTAGCAAATTTTTAACTATGCCATAGTCTGTCATGCATTTTGAGAAACCTTATTTTGTAAGTAAGTAGAGGGGTAGGAAGAGAGACGCAGAGACAGAAACAGAGCGAATATCACAACAATTTAATTTGCTATGGTTATGTTGTGTTTCTTTCGATTTTTATTGTCTGGCATTAAAGAAACAGACTCATTTCATGCTGTTCTACCCAGTATTTTAAAACAGAAACATTAACCAATTCAGTTTATGCAGTCACTAACATCAGTAATTCTACAGCTATAGTGTTGTTCCCAGCAACTTAAAGTTCATGAACACTGTTAGGAAAATAACACCAGATTATTTTTTCATTTCTCAGGTTCATCATGTTTTGCACATTTAAGATTTTCTGTTACAGGGCTTGCTACACAAGTTCACTGTTATTCTTTGCTATATGTGTGCAATAAAGAATTTTTCAAATTTAGTGTAGTTTGATAATGATCAGCCATAAATTATTTATTGAGTTCTTTCATACTTTTGTGGGGTTTTGTAACAAGCCACCAATAGTTTAGTCAGTGTAGAAGGCACCTAACTTATTTAATAAATTTGTTTCACGCTCAACCCCCAGACAACTGCAATGCATTCAAATAAAAATTTAGGACATTTTATGTACACTTTATAAATTTGTTTTCACATATAAATTGTGATGTGTACAAACAGTACATTACATTTTTGTGCATCTGAAATAGCTTAGAGTGAAGAATGTCATATTAAGCCTGATATACATAGCAGACGCACTGCAGAGAACAATTTAAAAGATTTGCTGATGCAGGCATGATAGTTAAGAGGAACTGACCTCTCACAGCCAGCACTTAATGATTTATAAATAGTATGAGCAGAGCACTGCAGCAGTCTGAGGCTTTCATTATCTTACTGACCCAAGTAGATGGCACTTGGGGGAGCCGAGATACAAGAGGAGAATATATTGCACAATGGCCCTGTAACTCCAGATTATAACAAAACAATGGGTAGCTGGGAAAATCTAGTCTACAAAAGAATGGGGGCGCATCATTGCAATCTGTGCAAACTGCATAATTTCAAAACAAAAGTGCCAGGAAGGACAGTCAGAACAGAATACAGAATATTTCTGTTGGTTTACCATGTGCCATGAGACCAGTGTTAATTACGCAGTGTGGCAGTTCTCAGTAAAGACTATGTGGCAAAAAAGCATATGTGATTTTATTTACGCATTTATTAGTATACATTATTAAACATACTCTAATGGCAATCAATTGAACTAGGCTGTGTACTCTACCAATCTATCTGTCTATCATTTTATCCATTGATCTGTTTGCATGTACATCCATCTACCTATCTAGCCATCCAACTATCTATCTGTTCATTGACTTATCTACATCTATTACCTAGTAGGGTAATGCACTGATCAAAAGGGTCACTCTTCAGCATCTGTCCGTGGAATATTGTAAGGAAATATTACACACAGATAATGTTACTCATGTTCTGGGAATATTACTGCTTTTGCTGGGTCTTTAAACACTGATCAATTTTCTATAAGTTGTTCTTCAACTGATTACTTATTTTCTCTTGCTTATGATAGATGTCTACGGAGTGTGCTCCATTATAATTTTTTGTCTGGGATGTTGCAAGTTTTCTTGAGCCACTACCAGAAATGGATTGTGATGTTATACCACTGGGTTTGACTGCATGTCAGTCCCTACTAGATCACGGAAGTGCATATTTATTTATCTATCATGTTTTACATCAAAGACAGCCATAGTTACTGCATTTGCTAAAATGGGCATAGATTAATTAGCCTAATGTCTGGGTGCATTTTAAAATATTTTTTGGTAGTTATCGCTGTGGAGAATACATTTTTATTTCTGATCTGGGAGTTTAATCATTGCTTACTTTGTTAAAAGCTATTCCCTAGTTGGCTGTTTGTTTTTTTCCTTGCTTGCTTTATATTGTTCTGAGGCACATGCCATTGTTCTCTTTTTGGTTAAGTGGCACATTGCCAAGCAGAGGAGCACATTGCATTTTATATATGTAAGTCATTGGAACTAAACTGTGACTATAGCCTTAGGGTCCCTGTTCTACTCTGCCCAGTACCGATTATCCTAATTAGCTGCTGTTGATTTCCTCAACCATTGCCTCTGGAATGAAGCAAAAGTGCTGCATTGAGCTGCATCCTTCAGTGTACTGTTAAGCTAAAGATTCAATTCCTGCACCCAGAGGCACCTTGACCCTCTCTTAGTATTGTGACCTTCTTCTCACATCAGATTATACAGTGCAATTTTAATTTACTCCTTCAGATTAAAAAATATGATTTAATAACAATATTTAGCAAGGCTCTTAAAAGTCATTTGTTTAATGAAAATAAATGCTTATGCTTTGACCTACAAGATAAATTACATACCTACTATAATTATATCATCTAGCTTTCTATAAAGTACAATTTTTCAGTCTGATAAACTGATTTGTTGAATATTTACAAGCATATTAACCCAAATATCTTCTTCTTCCTAAACAGATTTGTTCCATCTTACTTTGTTTTATTAACGTCTTTCTTCCTTCTTATATAACTTGCTAACTTTATAATTATCTAACCTTTACTGTCCTAATATATCACATATTGCCTAGTGCTTTACCACTGGCACAATGACATGCCTATAGCTCTGGCTATCTGCCTTTCTACTTAAGATTATATAGTTGTAATTTTGATTTGTTTGCCTACATTATTACAATTGAGACATCATGGCCTGGCTCATGCCAGGGAAGGGTCCTTTGACCAGTGCATCTACCTAATTATCAAATGAAAATAAATAAATAAATAAATAAATAATGGGACAACTTCAATAGGTAAGTATGTCAAATGGACCATAAACCCTGTATTGGTGATGTACTTTGATACTATGTGCAAGCTGCATAAAATGATTTCATGTACTTTATAACATCAGACTAGGAAAATCTGGTTAATATCCTAGCTTATTTTTTTCTTATCAGTTCCTTAATGACCCTCAAAAATGTGGGTCTATATTATAAGAACAATTTTTTAAATAGTCAAATACCATATGGGTGACACCATATGGTCAAATGTTTAAAACCTCAGAAGTGTGAACAGAGATCACTGTAGGGAATTATTCCCTTTACTTCAATGTAGTGCGATCTCAGAGTTGGTATATTTAAGTAGCAGGGGGTGTGAGGGGTGCAGCCCCCCACATGGGGGGTGCAGGGGGGCTTGCCCCCCTGCTCAGAGTGATCAAGTAGGTTTTTCTTTTATTTTTACATTTTTTTTATTTTGATTTCGATGTTTTACAACTTCGCTCATATGGTGTCGCCCGTATAGTGTTCAAAGTTGTAAAACTTTGTTCTTATAATATAGACCCAAAAATGCAACTAAATGGTAACATCATTTACATTTCCCTATATGTCCTCTGAACTAATAATTGGCTTATTAACTGTTCTTTGCCATTGGTTGCACTGTAAAGCAGATTAATTATTAGTTCAAAATATGGGTATGAAGTGAGGCAGTTCTGTTTCTTTGTTTTCCTTTCAGTTCTTGTAAATTTTCTTTAGCTCTACTTAGGCTTCCCACTGCGGTTTCTTAGAAATGAGCGGGTTTATCTATAGGGCACTGTTATTTTCATTCGTACTCTCATGTGAAATGAAGGCCATGTCCTCTTCTTTGATAAATGCAGAAATGCACAGATCTTTCCCCTTTAGCTCATCAAGTACAAATTGTAACTAATGAAAATCATTTTCTTCTGTCTGGGGTAATGGTAGTTTCCCTTTCTATTCCTTAGTACGTATCTTACTTTATCTTATTTTAGAGTCTTACTACTGATTCTGACTGGCTCTCTACATTGCAGTAGCGGCTTAATACTATGTTCAAATTATCATTTTCATATTTCCTCAGTATGGATTTTTCACATAATCGTTTAATTTATGCACCTAATTTCCTTACTGCATTCTTAACCATGAGCCTTTTTCCTCTCAGTCTGCATACTAGCCTATTTTATTTCTTTAAGTGCAGTAGTCTTTTGACAACATTCAATATGATATGTATCTAACATCTCACCCAGAACCTGTGTCTTCTAATCACACACCCTTTTCTTTACTGGAGCTATATATTTCTGGCAGAATAGCCACTTGGATTTTCCCCAAATATCTTTGATAGCTCTTTAAATTTGGGAACATCCTGGCCAATTATCAAGACACATAAAGTTAAGCATTATAGCTAGTGGAAGTAGCACTTTGCACAGAAGGCTTATATTTCCACCTCTGATGTAAGGTACCCCTGTTTGTCTTCATGTATACATATTACTTCATTTTGTGTGTTTACTAGTTGTCTTATGCTGACAGACATATTGTACTCAAACTAAAGTAAACACGCTCCCTGAATCTGACAGCTCTTGCAGCTCTTTTTCCACCACCACAATAGTGTATTTAATAAGTTTAGTAAAAGCAGTCTGGAAGAAAAAAAACAATGTACAGTTCTAGAAGTTATAAGTTTTCTCATCATATACCATAGACCTGGTTTCAGTATCACACGCCATAGGCACATATTCTAGTAAACTGCTTCCTAGCTTTCATGTACTAGATTATTGCTAGTAATTGTGATATATTTTGCTACATTCCCTTTTCTAAAACTTGAAAACAAACTAACTCAGATGGTCTCACTACTTCCTAAATGACCCTTAAAAATGCAAATGCATAGTTAGATGAAATCTTATTATCAGCCGTTGGTGGAAGCAAAGCAGAAACTGGGTTTACAGTTTCAGCTATTAACAAATGTTCTATTAAACAACTAATTGTGTGGAAGACTTAGAGCTATTTTGGAATACCTGTTTTTTTAAGTTGCAAAGTGTCCTTTCTTACTGCTGTATAGGCAAGATTTGTAGAATTGCACTTAAATTGTTTACATGAAGGCTTACTAATTTCCAGATATGCATTAAATCAGACATGTGTGATCACTGAATGCCTCTAGTAAAAAAAAAGTGCTTTGGATAAATCCTCAACCTTCATCAGATGTTTGTGTTTTAATTCTGGATAGTTGAGTGCCTCACCATCCTTAAGGTCTGTACATGCTTTGAGTGAGGTATTGGTTAGACATTAGGACAATATCATGGCCCACTCTATTTGGGCCTGGATTTTCACAGCTGCATATCACTCAAATGCTGTCAAATAAGCCTCAAAATCATCTTTTATTTGTCCAAGTTTTTTTTTTTGCACAGATAACAAAATCCTGGCCATCTCATCAGTTAATGGAAATACAAACCTTGACAAGTGCCAAGGACTTCATCATTACCTTTCCTATTTTTTTTTGTAATAGCAATGACAAAAGCACTTGACAGTTCTGTTTGTGTTTTAATAAAAAATAAATTATAGTCACTTGTCAAGTTTCCGGTTTTTACTGACTGGTAATGTGGACAGGATCTTGTTAACTGTGCCACATCGGTTGCTGTTTTTGTGGCCATCTGTGTTTGTTATCAGCAGCAAATGACATTATTTTTAAAAAACATAGTTTAATAAAATTCCCTAGTGCCTTGGCATAAAAGACTTCAAAGGAGAATAAAACCACACTAAGCCCTCAAGCCTTTTATAACAAAATGAATCCACATTAATTACATAATTCCATCCAATTAAGTAAAAAAAAACTTTCCAATTACACTCCACATTAATGCCTACTGGACTTAAAGTCCCATACTTCAAAATAAAAATCATCTCTTTGTACAGGAACCTCTTCTTTATGGTTAAATTATGTCCCCTTCCACAAACATGTTCCAATATTGTACATCGTAAACCTTCTGGATTTTTATCATGATATTTTTCAAAATGTAGTGCAAGAGGACTCTCCAATTTAGCATTCTTAGTATCCCTAACATGTTCCTGTATTCTAAATTTAAAAGCCCTCTTGGTTTCATCTATATAGAACATGTTGCAGGAACATTTTATAGCATAAATAACTCCTTCTGTATTACATGAATACTTATGATTTACTTTAAAAGGAATACCATTAATATAATCAAATGTATTACATACAAACTTACACAAAATGCATCTACCACATGAAAATGTGCCCATTGTATTAATCATAAAACCAATGTTACATAGGTACAGAAAAATAAGCACGTACTGACATATCTTGGATACTTTTACCTCTACGATATGAAAACATAGGTACTTTGTGTATCTTTCCAGATAATTATATCTTAAAAGAAATTTCCAATAATATTTAATCACATTTTTTACTTCATTAGATAAAATATCATAGGTAGTTACCACATATATTTTTCTTAGATCCAACAAACCATTATCATTTGTGTGTTTAGAATGCCACATTTGTGGCTTATTTGGTTGCCTTATTGGTCCCATTTAGACTTGCTTAACAAGGCATATACATTTTCTTTGCAATAACCCCTACTAATAAATAATTTCGCTGTTAGATTAAGTTCATGTGTCATGTCTGGGCCATGGTTGTAAAGCTGCTGTACCCGAAGAAATTCTCCATAAGGTAGAGATTCTATTAGATGGGGTGGATGGCAACTATCTGCCCCAAGAAAATGCATTCCCCTTCTCAAACCTACAATGTATTTTACTTGTAATGGTACCATTAACATTTCCAGTTAAACAAATATCCAAAATGGTTACTGATTTCCCCAAATTTTAAAGCATATGGGTTATTTTGAAGCTTATCAGTGAAGTCAGAAACCTTTTCCTGACCTCCCTTACAAATTATAATTAAATAATCTATATATCTATGATACTGCACTACATGTTCATGAAAAAACTTCCCATTATATAGATAATCTATTTCAAATTGTCCCATCATAACATTGGCATACATGGGGACAAAAGCCACCCCCATCGCCGTACCCTGTAACTGATGAAATATATTGTTATCAAATTCAAAAAAATTATTAGTCAAACAAAACTCTAATAACTCAATAATATAATATGTCAAAGGACTACCACCTAATGTTCTTCTTAATGCTTCAAGTTCAAATCTATGTTTAATACTGGTGTATAGACTCTTGACATCTATAGTCAACCGATACATTTCTTCTGTCCAAACTATCAATTTCATCTTATCTAAAAAATCATAACTATTTTTAATAAATGAAGACTGTTTGAAAACATATGGTAGCAAAAAAACTGCAAAAATGTGCCCATACTATTCAAAAATGATTTACAGGCTGAAACGATAGTACAACCAGGAGGGTTATGCATGTTTTTATGAACCTTGGGGAGACAATAGAATTTAGCAATTCCACATCCCTTTACATCATATTTGTTCTTAACATCATCCTGAGAAAAATAGCCCAGTCGGACACCCTTATTTAAAAGTTTCAAAAATTCAGTAACTGCTTTTTCATAATCTGTTATACAACTTTTTTTATAGGTAGTAACATCATCTAAATGATCATAACATATTTTAACATACTGGGTAAAATGTATAATTACTACCTTATTACCTTTATCAGCTGGCTTAAATATAACATGTTGATTTTTACTTAGCCCTTGTACTTCTTGCCATTCTAATTTTGTTAAATTATACCTGACAGAATTTTTTTTTCTTTTACTAAAATCATTATATAAAGTTTCTAATGCAAAATCAAGCATAGAGGAGAACTGTGTTATCCCAGTATGATTGAAAGGAGGGACAACATGACTCTTCACCATAATATTGCTAGTATCCAATTTAAATTAAGCATGATATAGGTTCATAGGTTCATAGGTTTATACTAGGCTATCTGCCCCAAGGCATTTATAAGCCTAGCCCGAATTTTTGTGGCTTACGCCACCCCTTATATGAAAAAATACTGTACCCATTAGTTTGTTGTGCCTCTGTCCAGCAGTGACACAGAGATGATTCCTGGGGTAAACCTACGATCTCCCATCCACAGGTCAAGATTTCTCTTGAACAGAGCCAGCGAGGTGCTCTGCCTCACATGGACCGGGACTCTATTCCACAGCATAGTGAGTCTCTGAGTGATAAATCTATCCCTCCAGCATGTCCTATTTATATCCGTGCTAAGGTTTAAGTCACTTGCTCTAGTGGTTTTGGTGGATTTGGATTTTTTGAGGTGGAGCATGTCCATTAATTCTGGGTTGGACATGGCCTTGTATGTCAGGCACATGTCACCTCTGAGCAGACGGTATGTGACTGAATAGAGCTGGAGTTTCTTCAATCTGGCAGCATATGACAGATTTTGGAGTCCCTTTATCCTTTTGGTGAGAAACTTTTGGGGTCTCTCCAATTGCTGCAGATGTCGGGTGAGATACATCCCGAATGGGGCATTGTACTCGATCATTGGTCTGATAAGTGAAGAGTACAGGGGAACAATGACCTCACTAGATCTGGATGTGAATCCCTTCATGATCAGGTGGGCAATGTAGAAGGTCTTTCTAACCACTTTAGCAACGTGAGTGTCAAAAGAAAGGCCACTGTCAACCTGGGTCCTCAGGTCCCTGATAACCTCTTCTGTGCTTAGTGGATTGCCACCTATATGGTAGCTTGGGGTTACCTTGTTTTTCCCAAAGGGTATGACTATACATTTTTTGTCGTTTAACTTCAGGCCATGGCTCTGGCACCAGCTATCTGTTTCCGTGAGTCCCTTCTGAAGGATATCCGTGTCCGATGCACTTTCCACTATGGCGCCCAGTTTGCAGTCATCTGCAAACTTTGTCAGCCAAAGTCCTCCCATGTTGGCCCGTACTTCTGAGAAGTAGATGCCGAACAATAGGGGGCCAAGGACCGAGCCCTGTGGGACACCACTTGTGACCGGCTTGGAGTCTGACATAGCGCCAGCAACTCTAACCCTGTGGGTTCTGTCCTTAAGCCAGTTTGCAACCCATCTTGTGACATATGGGTTTACATTTAAGCTGGTAAGTTTTTCTATAATACCCGAGTGGGGTATTGTGTTGAAAGCCTTTGCAAGGTCAAGGTAGGCTGTATGGACTGCCTTTCCCTCATCAATGGCCTTGGTGACTGTTTCAAAGAAGTCAACCAAGTTCAAAAGGCATGATCTTCCCTTGACGAAGCCAAACTGGGTCGGGTCCAATGTCTGCAAGTCCCCTATATCTTTGTTTATGAGCTCCATTATGATCCTCTCCATAGCTTTGCAGACTAGACTTGTTAGACTTATGGAGCGGTAATTACCAGGGTCCGTAGAGGCACCGCCTTTGTGGAGTGGGACCACAGTTGCCATACGCCACTCCTTGGGCACGTATCCTGTGGTAAGGCTGAGATTAAACAGCTGCCTTATGTGTGGGTTTAATTCCTCATTTAGCTCGTGTAGCACACAGCCGGGGACACCATCCGGTCCCATTGATGCTGTGTTTTTAGCTTTAGAGAGAGCAGCTTTCACCTGCGCATTTGAGATGTCTGGGAGGCTACACTCCGCTGGGATAGTTATCTCTCCTTTAGGGGGGGGGGGTGAAGTTTGCACTGAACCTGTCTGCCAGTATGTTGGCAATGTCTGTGGGTTCAGTGATTTTTGTATCATTTTGGACTAATTCTGAGCATATCTGGGAGTTTCCACCCAGGTTCCTAACATAGCTGAAAAAGGCCTTATGATTGTCCTTTGAATCCATGACAATTTTTCTCTCAAAATTGGCCTTAGTTGATTTTATGAGTGCTCGTATTTTTTACTAATAATGATCAGGGGTGACTTCCCTTTTATGGATTTTGTTCTATCATGTAATAGCTTTCTCCTCTTATTGTAAAGTTTGTTAATGGCTGGGGTCCACCAGACTGGACGTTTGCCCTTTGTGGAAAGAGTCTTGGTTTTATTTGGGATTGCCTGATCCATGCAGTCCTGGAGGTGTTCATAGAAGGCATTTGTAATGGCTTCCGCAGCTTGGGTTGTGGTTTCCACTGTCTCAGGGGCCTTGAAGGATACCACACCAGTCTTGAGTAGTGTGAAGTTTGCTTTAGAGAAGTTCTTCACTGTGGTCTTTTTGTTTGGGGTGGGGGGATGTGGATTTCCAGTGAGATTAGTTTATGATCAGATCTCACCAATGAGGGATATACTTCCGGTGTGGAGCATTTTGTCCCCATGTTTGTGATAGTGAGATCTAGTATATTTTCTCCTCTCGTGGGAACAGTGACTAGCTGTTCCATGGCATTTGAATTTATGAACTCCAGGAACCGTTGGGCTAGAAAGTTAGGGCTTGAGTAATGTTCCCAGTCTATATTCGGGTAGTTGAAGTCACCCAATATGATGGTGTTTGGAGATACATTTATACCCTCCAGTGTCTTCAGGAAGGCTGTGTGGGGTTCCTGAGTTTGAGAGGGTGGCCTGTAGCATGCTACAATTTGTAGAGCAGTTTTGCCTATGGTTAGTTGCACCTGGATGGTTTCGAAGCTGTGTGCATTGCCACCAACCTGGAGGTGTGGGTATCCTTTATGAATATGGATACACCCCCTCCTTTTGTGGTGTGGTCCGGGTTTTGGGGCCGGAACGCATGATATGAGGTAAAACCTAATAGTGCCGGGGTGCTCTCAGGAGCCTTGAACCAGGTTTCAGTTACAGCACAGACATCGATGCTCTCCATACTGAGAAGGGCCTCGAGTGCGTGCATTTTGAGATTTAGACTTCTGGCATTGAGCAGCATTACCCTCAGTTTCTTTCCATTTTTGTTTTCTAGGGTGGTAGGTTTAGAATTTGTGCCTTGCCTAAAAAAGGCATTATGGGGGTGGCAAGAGCCTTAGCCAATATCCGGAATCCCAGGGGTGACAGGTGCAAGCCGTCCCTTGCGAAGCAGCGTGGCTTGACAAGCATGTCATCCCAGGCAGACAGACACTGGATCCCCTTTGAATGACACCAGACATTAAGCCAATTGTTAAAGCTGATCATCTTGTCTCTGTATTGTGGCATCATTCTTGGTGAAGGAAGGATACTGCTCAGGGTTAGGGTCATACCTGCCTGGGCTACATAATCAGGGAGCTCCTCTATGTCTCTTTTCATGTAGTCCAGGGAGGTACGTCTCAGTTCGTTCACACCAGCATGGACAATGACTGTGTCATATTTGTACTTGCCGTGGAGTGACCCGAGTGCTTGTGTTATGTGGCGGATTCTAGCACCCGATAGGCAGCTTACTGTGACCCTCTCCTTGTTCAGCCTGGTGAGTGGGACGTCAGTGTGTCTGACTATGGAGTCACCTATGACAAGTATGTTTGGTGTTGTATTTGGCCTTAAGGGCTGTGACTGCTTTGCACACTGCTTTTGTGGTTTATGTGTTGCTTGTGGGGTGTCTTGAGGTAGCAGTTGTTTGGGTGTCTGCTTTGGAGGCCTCTGCTGTTTAGGTAAATTTTTACTCAGAGCCTCCGCGTATGTCTTTGTGTGTTTATGTGTTTGATTCAGTGGTGTGGTAGCATTATGTGAGGCTGGTTTTGTGGTGTGTGTAGTTGCCTTCTTCTCCTGTCTGGTCTTGCCAGTCCTGTGTTGCGAGAGCTCAGCCTCCAGTTTGGCTAAATAGCTGCATCTCTCGCAAGTATCTGTGTTATGTGGGAGGAGGAGAGGGTTGTCTGTGTACATGAGGCAGTTATAACATTGCCTCAATATTCCCAGATTCACCAGCTGGACCGGAGAGGAGATTGACAAATGACCTTTGGACATGCTAGAATAATATTGGGAATTCCTTAATAATTGAAAACAAGGGCCAGTGGGGAGTGAGGGTGTAGTGCTTTTAATTTTTAGTGCTGACTTATATAATTGCTTTAGTGAGCAAGTGCCAGGTAACTTGAGTGCAATGTGTTACAAGTAACTAAATGCAAAAACGACAAACAGTAACTTTCTTTCAAGTGAAACAAGGAAATAAGTACAGTAAGCAATGCAGATATCACTAGTGATCCACAGAAGCACTGAGAAGCCGCGTATTAGGTGGAATTAGCTTCCAGGGAAATAACTAGTCTATGCTAGAGCAAACAAGGTGTACCAATTTCAGTAAGATATAGTTCAAATATTCAGGCACTATAAACCTTTAACCAGAAATTCCCAGCTCAGAAGGGCAGAGTCCAGCCTCTTCTCCCACGAACCTTCTTAATGTAAAATAACTGGCCTGAAGCCCAAGTGCCTAAACCAGAACTAATACACTTGGACACTGGGCTCTCAATCAGCAGTTCCCAACTTAGAAGGATGAAAGCTACCTGTCCTGCCACCACAGTGCTTGCCACAAACCTTCCTAATGTAAAACAACTGGTCTGAAGCCCAAGTGCTTAATCCAAAAGACTTAGAATGGTAGCTACACTTTAATCAAGTTACAACCAAGCAGTAATAAATACAATTGAATACTTCAGAGAATGTCTGGATTAGTGCTCAAGTTACACAAATAACGGTAGATCCAGCAGGCCCGAATCCAGTCTATGCCACAGCAAACAAGGTGCACCAACTTCAGTAAGAAGCAGTTCAGATATGCATGCACTATAAGCCTTTAACCAGAAATTCCCAGCTCAGAAGGGCAGAGTCCAGCCTCTCCTCCCACAAGAGTGCAGACCACGAACCCTCTTAATGTAAAATAACTGGCCTGAAAGCCCAAGTGCTTAAACCAGAATTAATACACTTTTAGAATAACAGACACTGAGCCCTCAATCAGCAGTTCCCAACCTAGAAGGACGTAAGCTACCTGTTCTGCCACAACAGTGCAGACCACAAACCCTCTCAGTGCAAAACAACTGGTCCGAAGCCCAAGTGTTTAAACCAAAAGGCTTAGAATGAGTTACACCAAGCAGTAATAAATACAATTGAGTATTTTTAAGATGATGCAAAAGTAAAATGAAGTAGGTAGAAACACAAGTACAGTAAAAGCAGATGAAAATTCTTTTTTTTTTTTTTTTTTTTTTCTGAACAAGTGCTGAGATCAAAGAAACAGATTTGAGAGCTGAAACTAGAAAACTGGCTAGTTATAAGAAAAATAAAAACAAGCTAGAAGGCTTCCCTCAAACACAGAAGGGATTGGGGGGCTCAGAAGCCTACAAATAGTCTATACCACTTAACAGGAAAGGCAGGAAATGAGCTTAATTTTTTTTTGTCTGTTTCCCAGATGATCTATTTGTACACAGTAGGAGTGCCTGAAATCAGAATATGATATCACTGCACTCAGTTGAGTGAGCAAATGAGATGAGCCCAGAGGCAGGCTGAGGGGCGGGCAGTTTCAAGGCCACTAAGATTAACACCAAAACAAAACCAGGGACGGTGGGTGGGAATAACTGAAGAGCAGAAAAACTGCCAGTTCAGTTAAAATTCCTTCAACACAGTTTAAATCAAATTAAATACCGTATATATATATATTTTTTTTTTTAAAAGTGCAGATGAAGGTACTTAAATTCTCTTATACGTCCAGTTGAATATAACCAAGTTGTTAGCCGGCCAAAGCTGAGGTTTTTAAGCAGAAAATACTTCACAATGCACCACTTAACTAGACAAGGACAGGAAATCAAAGAATGTGGCTACCCCCACACCTGTAATTACTAGCAAATAACAAAATTCAGCAAACACTAGCTTCTGTTCAAGTTACTAAAGAGCAGAAGAGCAGAAAAACTGCCAGTTCAGTTAAAATTCCTTCAACACAGTTTAAATCAAATTAAATACCGTATATATATATATATATATATATATATATATATATATATTTTTTAAAAAGTGCAGATAAAGGTACTTAAATTCTCTTATACGTCCAGTTGAATATAACCAAGTTGTTAGCCGGCCAAAGCTGAGGTTTTTAAGCAGAAAATACTTCACAATGCACCACTTAATTAGGCAAGGACAGGAAATCAAAGAATGTGGCTACCCCCACACCTGTAATTACTAGCAAATAACAAAATTCAGCAAACACTAGCTTCTGTTCAAGTTACTAAAGAGCAGAAGAGCAGAAAAACTGCCAGTTCAGTTAAAATTCCTTCAACACAGTTTAAATCAAATTAAATACCGTATATATATATATATATATATATATATATATATATATATATATTTTAAAAAGTGCAGATAAAGGTACTTAAATTCTCTTATACGTCCAGCTGAATATAACCAAGTTGTTAGCCGGCCAAAGCTGAGGTTTTTAAGCAGAAAATACTTCACAATGCACCACTTAACTAGGCAAGGACAGGAAATCAAAGAATGTGGCTACCCCCACACCTGTAATTACTAGCAAATAACAAAATTCAGCAAACACTAGCTTCTGTTCAAGTTACTAAAGAGCAGAAGAGCAGAAAAACTGCCAGTTCAGTTAAAATTCCTTCAACACAGTTTAAATCAAATTAAATACCGTATATATATATATATATATTTTTTTTTTAAAAAGTGCAGATAAAGGTACTTAAATTCTCCTACACGTCCATTTGAATATAACCAAGTTGTTAGCCGGCCAAAGCTGAGGTTTTTAAGCAGAAAATACTTCACAATGTACCACTTAACTAGGCAAGGACAGGAAATCAAAGAATGTGGCTACCCCCACACCTGTAATTACTAGCAAATAACAAAATTCAGCAAACACTAGCTTCTGTTCAAGTTACTAAAGAGCAGAAGAGCAGAAAAACTGCCAGTTCAGTTAAAATTCCTTCAACACAGTTTAAATCAAATTAAATACCATATATATATATTTTTTAAAAAAAGTGCAGATAAAGGTACTTAAATTCTCTTATACGTCCAGTTGAATATAACCAAGTTGTTAGCCGGCCAAAGCTGAGGTTTTTAAGCAGAAAATACTTCACAATGCACCACTTAATTAGGCAAGGACAGGAAATCAAAGAATGTCGCTACCCCCACACCTGTAATTACTAGCAAATAACAAAATTCAGCAAACACTAGCTTCTGTTCAAGTTACTAAAGAGCAGAAGAGCAGAAAAACTGCCAGTTCAGTTAAAATTCCTTCAACACAGTTTAAATCAAATTAAATACTGTATATATATATTTTTTTTTTAAAAAGTGCAGATAAAGGTACTTAAATTCTCTTATACGTCCAGTTGAATATAACCAAGTTGTTAGCCGGCCAAAGCTGAGGTTTTTAAGCAGAAAATACTTCACAATGCACCACTTAACTAGGCAAGGACAGGAAATCAAAGAATGTGGCTACCCCACACCTGTAATTACTAGCAAATAACAAAATTCAGCAAACACTAGCTTCTGTTCAAGTTACTAAAGAGCAGAAGAGCAGAAAAACTGCCAGTTCAGTTAAAATTCCTTCAACACAGTTTAAATCAAATTAAATACCGTATATATATATATATATATATATATATATATATATATATATATATTTTTTTTTTTTAAAAGTGCAGATAAAGGTACTTAAATTCTCTTATACGTCCAGTTGAATATAACCAAGTTGTTAGCCGGCCAAAGCTGAGGTTTTTAAGCAGAAAATACTTCACAATGCACCACTTAACTAGGCAAGGACAGGAAATCAAAGAATGTGGCTACCCCCACACCTGTAATTACTATCAAATAACAAAATTCAGCAAGCACTAGCTTCTGCTCAAGTTACTAAAGAGCAGAAGAGCAGAAAAACTGCCAGTTCAGTTAAAATTCCTTCAACACAGTTTAAATCAAATTAAATACCGTATATATGTATATATATATATATATATATTTTTTTTTTTAAAAGTGCAGATAAAGGTACTTAAATTCTCTTATACGTCCAGTTGAATATAACCAAGTTGTTAGCCGGCCAAAGCTGAGGTTTTTAAGCCAAACACCACCGTAATCAACAGGATTTGCAACATAATCCTGTAAATCCGATGAACAAGAATAAAAACTGTCATCTACAGATGTATACTCTTCAGAATTAATTCTCACATTATTATTGTTAGCTGTATTAGATTGAAAAAAATGAAACAAATGCAATTTCCTAGCTAAGAGAAACATATCTTTCTTGAGCACATGTAACCTAGGAATAACAGTGGGTATAAAGTTTAAACTCTTATTTAGCGTTTCAATTTCAAACCTATTATGCGCATAACCAGATAAATTAATCGCATAGCTACTTGATACACTAGTAACGGAATTACATACTGTATTTTCAGTCCCTTGATTCATTCCATCGGACTTGTTTGGATCTGCTGTATGTAGAAGATTGTCCCTCATATGTTGTTCTATCAGCAAACTCTGGTGCTGTCCTTGTTCACTTGTTATTCCAAAAATCACCATGTTCTCTTCTCTGACCTCTCCGAAAGGTCTGATTCAAGTATCGAGGATCTTGGGCTGCTGGCAAATCTGGATAATCACCAGAATCACTTTCCCACTCTGTAGATACCTCTGAACCAGCACCCGAACCGCCATTGTGTTCCTGCCTCTCTTGACATACGTGAGCACGTGTAGGACATCTCTTCTTATTAGTTCTCCAGGTAAATGCCACGTCATTATTATAATCGTGGATATCTCGATGCAGTTTGTTTTTCTTAATATTTAAATCTTGTTCAAAGTCGGCAAGTTTATTCTTAATGTCACACAAACATTTCTGTAGTTGATCATTGCCCAGTAAATTAGAAAGAGACTCACATGCTACATTGATATCCTCACACAATTTGATTTGTTTAAGCCTGTCTCTTTCTACCAGTATGTTTATCCATTCTATAGAACAATGATGGACTGCTACTACCCATCTTTTATGAAACCTTTGTTCACTTTCATCTTGCATGTCAAAGGGCGTAGTTGGATTTTTAAAAGACCCCAGACCCCGAAGAGTAATGTCCAACTCAAAGTATTGCTGTAAACTTAGGCAATTCAAATTCACTGATAATTCCTTGGACCTAAGCCAATCAAGTTTCTCAAAGACTTTTTTGCACTCTGCAGACAGCAGACTGCCCACTCTTTGTCCCACCATAGAAAAAGTATTATTACTTCTTTTCTTTTGTTCATCTAACAAAAACTTTTTCCAGGGTACTATATCATTATTCCCCTGGACTGGATATTCTTTATTTTTATCACCCATTGGTGTAGAAAACTGGTCCATGGTTCTCTGAGCAGATTCTGAAAATTCCTGCCTAAAAATCTTAGGCACATTCACCAATGGAAAACCTTCCAATTACTCTCCACATTAATGCCTGCTGGACTTAAAGTCCCATACTTCAAAATAAAAATTATCTCTTTGTACAGGAGCCTCTATAAAGCCTGTATAAAAAGCTTGAGTGCTTAGTGTGGTTTTATTCTCCTTTGAAGGCTTTCATGCCGAGGCGCTAGGGAATTTTATTAAACTCTGTTATTGGATCCTGGTTTTGTCGTTATTCTTGCTTGGCCATAAGTGGTGAGCTCGTGTCTTCGTTGTTGCTGGACATTATTTTTTTAAGCTTGATTTTGGATTCTCAGTGAGTACATGATTGGTTTATTGCAATGGATATCTGTTATTATAGGCTGAGCAGGTATTAACCAACTGTTAAACCTATTTCTTGAAGAACTGCAATAAAGTTCAAGAAAGCCTCATTAGGGATCACTAAAGCCTCATTTAACATTTCCATTTGGAATTGAGCCCAGCAGTTGCAATTTCAGCATAGATAAGTTTCTAACTTCACAGAAAACTTTCACTAACATGAGCTTTCTTCTCAAATCAGTCTTTTTCACTGTTAAGATGGTCCTCATTACCAAAAACAAATACCCATATGGACACAGTCTGTTTTTCTTATTCTTGCCATGCAGTTCATAATTCAAGTTAAAAGAAATCGATACTCTCAGTCAGTAATTACAGCTTTATCAGTTAGGGTTTTACTCATTTAAGTTCAAGTTAAAAGAAGTCGCTATTCTCAGTCAGTAATTACAGCTTTATCAGGTAGGATTCTACTCATTTACATTCAAGTTAAAAGAAGTCGATACTCTCAGTCAGTAATTACAGCATTTACAGGTAGGATTCTACTCTTTTCAGCTTTCATTTATTTCTGCAATGAAGAACTAGTGAGGCAAAATGTTTACTTTCAGATAGCTTTGGAAACTCACTTTACAAAATTCCTTTCTGCTTAAAACATTCCTAAAGTTTCTGTCAATGTGGTTTCTTTTTAGTCAATTCATTACAGTATTCCTTCATACTGACTACAGAGGACTTTTGCAAATGTTGGTTAGCAAAACAAATATTATTTATAAACACCAGACTTTTTCCTATAACAGTTTTTATCATATAGGCAGTGTCAACTCATCCTATCACCTTTCTATGTTGTAGGTATGTCTTCCAGACTAAATTCATCCTCATACACAGCTCACTGAAGACTTCTCTTCAGAATCTCAAAACTCCATGCCTTCTGAACTGTTCAGAGGTTCATAGGTAAGTACTAGGCTAGTTGCTCTTGTGGGCCATTTTAAGCCTGGCCACTTTCCCTTTTTGTGCTCAACTTAACCTGTCCCATTTGGTTATAGACTGGTCTTACCTATCTCCTGGTTAATAATTATATATTATCCCTAATGAGAATAACTGGGATCATATCATAGATAATTTGGGGGGGGGGTTGCATGGGCTAAAGCATTTAGGACCTGCCTTTGACCATTAGAAGTACAGGGGGCAATCCTGGTACAAATTTTCTGTTTCACATCTAAGTTGTGTTTAGAACTGCAAATTTCAGCTTAATTGAACTGTTATGTATTTCATACAGTCAGAGCAGGAAATAGGTTAGTAATGATTAGTGCGCTACCTTGGTAAGCAAATCAATCAAACAGTCAGTCAGTCAATCGATATGTGTGGTCTTCCTGCATCATCAATATACAGAAATTATGTAAACTGATGTTAAGATCAGTGCAGTTAACCATTCATCACATCCTTTCAACATTCAAACACTGGCTGTTTGTTAAAGAAGTTCTACACCCCCCCCCCCCCCCCATGTATGCTATTTTAAGTATTGAAATGCAGCCTTTCTGTACTTAAATGAATCTAAACTAAAATAAAATCAAATAAAAAAATGTCTCACTGTATGCTTGTGCACCACTCTTTCTTTTATATTGGGCCGCCTCGAGTTGTGGGCCCTAGTTGGCTGCCTGAGTCACACCTTTTATAATCCACTTCTGGTCTGAATCATTATACAGGTTTCACTGTCTTGTACCTGAGATGAGAGAGGCAGTACAAAGATGCAAAGGGCAGTATTGCTCTAGTTCAAAGGCTCTTTTACTTTATTAGGTTCCTATAGAATGTTCTGGCATGGTGTTTTCTGTTTCTAGAGTTTTTTTTGTTTTTTTTTGCAGGACATGGTATACAGATTAGCAACCACTATAAATAATTTGCAGCAAGTTTTCAGACTATATTGTAATGCCAACAGGAGAACTCTAAATAGATGAATTTAGCTTTCTTAAGTACAATGACCCTTTCTACAAGATTTCTTGTTTTGCTATGGGCCTTGTCATATAATAGTTTTGCCATTGTGCATGGGTTGCCTATGGGACATCATTATCAATGTCCCAAGGGCATATCCAGCATTGGCTGAAACACTCATGACTAAACATTATATGTGCCTTGTTCCTTGCATACATGGGTCTTCAGTATATTAGCCATGCTGTCTTCTGTTTACTAATCAAATGGCTCTCTGAGAAATCCACTTGCAGGAAGTCAGTGATGTGCCAGTTGTATGTTTCACCTAAACTGCCATATTGTTGCATCAATACAATTTAGAAAATGCCTTGCATCTTCAACGAAGACATCTATTTACCATCTATGCCGTCTGTTTAAGTATCTCTATCCCCCAAAATCAGATGGGGCCCTAATGACAACATGCATACATAAGATTTGTGGCACTCAGAACCTCAATGAATCATGCAGTCTTATAGAATGCATGCATAGTGTTGCATTGTCCTTTCCTCTCTCTGGGATCTAAATATGAACTTACACACATTGTAGTCAGAATAATGTCAAGGAACTGGTTAAGTATTTGCAAGGTACAGGCTTACAGTATGCCTATCACATCCCCTGCAGGTCTCTGTAAGGTTTCAATAGCTAGGATTGTCAAGGCTACACCGACCTTTCTGTCAAGAAGGATGGACATATCATGCACACCTCTTCATTTCACACATGGTCAAGACCATTCAACCCAGTCCTGTAGTGCATCCCTGTTGACTCTGAAAAGAATAATTATCTTCTGGATATTTCAGAGACCAATATGTGAGTCACTACCTGCAATATCTTCATTGGAGTGGGTGGACAAGAGGTGCAACATCACAAATAGTGGTTCTGCAGAGGACTACTAACACATGCTGTCATGATATTGCTGCTGCTATGGCAAAATGACTCCTGTCATTTATAGTTTTGATAATGACATTCAGCCAGGGTGAGTATGGTTGCATTGAGTTACCTTTCTCTACATGTTTAAATTATTCTGCTGTCTTAACATCAAGGATTATTATTCTATGTTGCTCTTTTTTTATTTATTTATTTATTTGATTTATTTAATTATTTAATTATTTAACATTTGTTAACCAGAAAGTCTGACTTGAAATGAAGCCAATTTTCAGCAAAGGGCCAGGGAGAAACACTCCAGATGCATGTCTTTGTAACGTGGGAGGAAATCCACACAAACAAAGGGAGGACATGCCGACTCCAAACAGAAGGCATTCAAGCCGAAAATCAAGTAATAAAGAAATAAAGTCCAAACCACCACACTGGTAATAATTTTAAAAAAGACTTCCCATTTTTTTTTTTAAATTGTTGCACATTTTTATTATTTGTATTTTATCAGTTGAACAATTATATTATTAAAGTTTGCATATAGAATATATATGTGTTTATTAAAGTCTTGAAAGTTGGGAAGTCTTTTTTAAAATTGGATATCAGGTTTTTGAACCTGTATGCCTTTAAATTATAATTAATGGATTCTTAATTGTTTGTGATTTTATATATAAGTGTATCATGATATCAGTGCTTTCATCTGATGAAGTCTATCTATTAGACGAAAGCGCTCATCTGTTGTGGTTGGAAGTAAAAAGAATCGATTTTATTACCAGTGTTGTGGTTTGGACTTTATTTCTTTATTACTTGGTTTGGTATCAGTTCCATTTTCAAGCCGAAAATCAAACCAGAGAACCTCTTGCTGTGAGGTGACAATGCTACCACTGCACCACTGTGCCATTTTTTTATTTATGTTTGAATCATTCTGCTATCTTAACACCAGGGATTTGTATTCCATGTTGCCCCATGGCATGAGTTCTCATTTACATATCATTATGTGCTAATTTGCATTTAGTGAAAGGATTTCATCCAAAGTTCTTTCACTAAGTTGGGGTCTTGGACCGTCCATACATTGCATATACTGCTTCGTACTGCAACCTCTCTATGAATCACATTCTGGTGCATGTTCCAGAAGGTATTTTGAAAAAGGACCTCATTATCTAGCTTGATTAGATGGTAAAATATTGGACATTAATACAAAATTTCAATTAAGTCATAGCATTACACTAGAGGCAGTGGAAATAGATGGGTGTCAAATTACAATGAGGTGAAAGAGAGCTAAAACAAAGGTAGCATAGCCTGGAAAACCATGAAGCCATTTAGTGCAAGCAGGTGTGTATTTAGGAATACAATGCACAGAGCTGCAGTAAAAGACAAAACAATCAAAAAATTTTATGAGAAAACAAAACCGATACTTTTAAAATGTATGCATGTTAATTGTCTTGGTTGTATTCTGGATCACTATAGCATTAAATTAGATGCAGGGATTTTACCTGTTGTACATGCAACAAAGACGGTATTGGGGGCATTAAGTAAAGAGGATGAAAGAACTCAAAAGGGATGCAACGGGTGAGTATGACAGATGAAATATGACCCCTACTCATACCTCTCAACTGTCCAGATTTTTACAGAACGACCAGATTTTTTGATCATAGTTTGGTCTATTCCTCATAAAATGTGTTGTTTTCTGGCAAATCAATGAGATGATCTGAGGATTGAAGTCACTAAATAACAACATGCATTTGAGTTTCAGACTTCAAATCCTTCAGAAAATGTATGTTAAAACAAATCCTGTTTCTCTAGCACTTTCTAAGTTTATAAGGGCAATATTTAAAATATGTCTCTATTTTTGGGCTTTTGCCCCCCATTTTGTCAGGCTTCGTCCAGATTTCTTGCACCAAGAGGTTGAGATGTATGCCCCTACTGTGTGGGAGAATATTATAGTTTCTGTAGTTACACCAGACAATGTACTACTCTTTATAAACCCACAAGATCTGTATAAGCTAATTTTAAGGAAGAATTGCCCCCTTAAGTCTCTTTGAGGAAGATGTTGAAATGATGTTTTAAGCTAAATACTTTTTAATACTGCATGATGACCAGGGCTGTGAGAATCAAACTTGAACACGACACTTAACATAGCTCTAGGAAGTTACAGATCTGGACTATTAAGAATATAATTTGTCTGCAGTGCCTGAGGTCCTTCAGAGATGATTCCGTATGAAAAATAAAGAGTCCAAAATCGCTCATTTCTTAACATAGACATTGAGCCACTAATTATGCAAATACAAAGTATCCACTCATTGGAAAATAAACTGACAAAATGAAGGGCTTCATTGGATCTTTGGATCTAGCTTGGTTTAAGGAAAACAAATAAACTGCAGCTTTTTGCTGTAAACATTACAGGAAAGTCATACAAAAGCTCACAAAACATAAAACCAGTATGGTCAAACAATGTACCAGCTACACTAACAACCTCATTCTAAATGATTTTATAAACTTCCTGATTTCCATAGGAGCTACAATAAATACCGGTGATCATGAGCATTTGTCAGTTAACAATATCTTTGGTGCTGTCAATACATCTGCTTTCATCACAAAATGGCTTATTCTCTTCCTTCAGCTTCAAAGAATTCCAACTAAAATATATAACCAAGCTCCTCTGAAAACGTATACAGAAGAGCAAGATTTTGCTTTAGAATTATCCATTTAGCTTTCCTTAAAATGTTGACTTAATTAATAAGAAAACCTTTAGTCCATGTATTTAATCTGTGTTTCTCCAAATATTGTTCTAGTCCAGCCCAAATATGCCCTAATAAAAGCCTTACTAAAACTCCATACTTAAACCTTAAGTATCTATGCCCTACCTTAAACCTTTACACAGTAAAGAGCATTTTTAAAATGTTAAGATATTAGCAAGTTGTAAAATTTGTTAAAAGCTATGGCATCAAATTCGTGCAGAGCATTGTTATAAGAAGAGTTCACTTCCATGAATACTGTGGTTAAGGTAATGTACAATACAGCATATTATGCTATGAATTACAGTCTAATTTCTGGTAGTGTGTTTATAGATATTTTGAGTGCCTTCAAATCTACCAACCATGCAGTCTTAATAATCTACCAGAAAACTTCAGTTTCATACTAAGTGTTGCTAGCTGGTTCTGTAACTCAATGGAATAACATGCTAAACAATTTCAGGATCTCCAATTCAGACAAATGGGAATTTACCGGTTGTGTTTTGCAAGAATCATTTCTTGAGCCTTTTCCACAATAATCTTATTACAGATTTACTTAGACTCAAATCTCATGATACAGAAAATACAGAACTTACTGCTAATAAATCTATTTCAAAAATATAAACTAAACTTCAAACAGCCACAGGCACCACTGAAGTAAATTACCAAAAATAAAATAATAATCATTAACTCAAAAAAAGACTACTATTATTATTATTATTATTATTATTATTATTATTATGATATTCAAGCATCAGAGGTTGCAATATTCCATCTATATTCACTCTGATTGATTCAATACATAATATACTCAAACAGCTAAAGGAATAAACACTCTTTTCGAGACCACATACCAAATGAACAGTGAATAAAGTTGTTGATCGACTGAAGTTTAACTATAGGGTTTCTAAACATTTTTCCTAGGAAGAAGGAAAGACGTTTTATTACCAAAACTTTGAGTCAAGTCTACAAATCAGTAATCTGAACTCCTCACAAAACGTAACCTCGCTTCAAACAGATGTTAATAAAATATGAACGCTTATCTATTGTGCCACTGCAATGACCCACTAGTATCTACTACTCAGACAAACTGGCCACCATTCCCAGGTAAAGCTGCCAAGTTATTGTCTATATTTTGAAACAAATTATTCAGACTTTGTTCAGATCCACTTCTAGCCTTTAGAATTATATTAAGAGCTACCTCCTCCCTTTCACCTAACTACTGGACAAAACAATTTCTCCAAAATGGGTCATGTTTCTAGCAGAAATCTAGTAATAGAAAAATGATGGACAACTAAAAAAACAAACAAACAAACAAACAAACAAAAAAAAATTATTTTTCTAAACTAAGTTCATGAAACCTGCATTCAGGGGCATGAGTTAGGAACTGTGTAGTAATATAAACAGCTCTAAAGATTCTGACAATGGATTTCTCTGTACATCATGCTGTATGTAATATGAAATAGTAACAAGCAATAACTTGTAGTGAGACTAGAGTGAATTGCCTGCTTCCATTTTCCACATGCAGTCTTGTCATGCTGGAGTCTTTCTTTTCTTTCCCTGATAATCCATGTATTTACCTTGATGTAACACTAACTTTTGGACCCCTGGTCATAGTAGAAAAAAAAATCCATCTAAAAAATTAATACACAAACAAACAAACAAGCACACAAATAAAATAAATACATACATGCACAAACTAATTAATTACTATTAATTAATTAATCAATTACTGAGTGTCTGGAAGGTGTTATTAACATCGAGGGCATAATGATGGGTGATGAAACCAAAATGCAACAGGATTTGAGACTGCAAAAGATACTCAAAATGGTGAGACTAAAACAATCTCAAATTGAACAGCGACAAATTCCACCCATGGGTCTAGTATTAAATATTTGGGACATGACTTGGTGTACTCAAGATATACAGCCTCATTCAGAGGAAATAACAGTAGTTTAAAAAAAAACAATTAGATAAACAAGCGGTACTAGGATTTCTTGGTACAATGCATAACTTATCCATGTCAATTTCAAACCTGTCAGAGGTGACAATAACTCAAGAAGATTGAAAAGGATATAGATCGGCATTCAGAGCAGCAAAAAAAAAAAAAAAAAAACAGAAAGAAAAACATTTTAAACTTATAAGAGACTAGGGAGAGATTATTCACCTCTTTGTTATTATGCTGTGACAAATCAAGTTTTATCTCAAGTGATTTCCAGTCTGCCTGGCAATATGTTACTTTAAGATGGGCTTCCTGTTGCTCATGGCTCCAGGACACTCACTGAGTCACAAACAATGCATTCTCATACTGAAATCGTTTCTAGAAAAAGTGCATGAAAAATTCGACAATATGGGAGGCACATCTATCCTAAAAGATCTTAACATGTTACAGAGTATTTTTCTGAAGACTATATATAAAAGCACTATTATGTTTTTGAAGAATGTTGTTGATGTTACAAAACTTTGACCTGATAATTATGCACAATCCAGAAAGACAAATGCATGTTGAAGAACTAATGAGCAGAGACTTTTTGAATGAAAGTCAAGAAGAATCACTGAACTTTGATTTCAATAATTCTCTTCCTATCATTGTCTAAGGAAATAATGCAGCAGTTTGGTACAGAAATGCAGTTAATGAGAGGGCTAGTGATGTTAGGGGTTTACTATGGTTTGTACAAACGACAGTCTTCGTGCACAAACCACAAATGGATGGGATAGTTGAACATACTTATGTGAATGCAGTAGTGCATTCGCATAAGTGTATTCGACTATCTGCATGGAGTTCGCGGTACAGTGGAGAGTGGAAATTCATCCATATCCCCACTGTAGTGTGATCTCGGAGTTAGAATATATTAGTAGGGGGGTGTCGGGCTGGCCCCCCTGTCAACACGTGGTATGTCATGTAGGAGTCAAATTTACATCAGCTCCTATATGGCTATCATGTGATGGTTTCGACCACATCGTCTCAAATGTGTTGATCATGTGGATCAACATTGTAGCCGGTTGGAATATTTGTGTTCGGGTTTACTTTTCATTGTTTTGAACGGTAAATGTTTTGCCGTTTGAACAAACAATAATAAACCATTGTTAGGATAGGCAGATGAAAAGAAGAACAATGTACTGATGTAAATATAGATGTATACTTTGTAAATTGTGATGGGAATAACAATGTGTGAAGTCTGTGGTTTAAATTAAACAGAATAATGGTGCCCGATGAGCTCTGAAACAAAATGCTTTAAATAATTCATTGAACACTTTTTGAAACCGTGAACTTTAAGGAAAGGTCGCAAACTATTATTCTTTGTTCAGATATGTCTTATCAGATTGAGATGGTGGGAAAGCATTACTGATGATACAACAGGTTTAACAAAAGTAATGGGAAAGAAGAGTCAGTTTGGTAAGAAATTGCAGTGCGACCACTGAGGAAGTTTGTTACATGTCAATGTCTCACACTACCTACATTTGTAGTAATTCAGTTATTATGTCACCTAAAGGAATGTTTTCCATATCTGGGACTCCAGGCATCCTTATCTCAGACAACAGTCTTCAGTATGTGGCTCAAGAGGTTTAAAAATTTGAAGAAGAATAGGGGTTTAAGCATATTGTAATCAGTAAAACATTACAGAGATCAGGTGAACAATAACAATTATTAAGAAAATTATGTGAAACTTGTGTTATTAGTGTAAAACAAGACATTTTCTAGCCCTACATGAATATTGAAACATTCGGCTATGAATTGTCAGGATATACCTTTGGTATATATTAATGAAGAGCATCCTCTGGACTTAATTGCCAGTGTAATTGGTGTAATTTAAACATGTTGCTATATGAAATGCAAATTAGGGAAAAAGCACAGAAATATATTATGTGTACTATTACAAAACAGTAAGTGTTTTACCTTGTTTTCAGCTCAGAGGGCACAGAGATATCAATCCTTTGTTGCAACCTAAGTGATCTAAGTTTGAGGAGTGGGGAGATTAGCATAATGGCTGAGGTGTTTACCTTACAGACACAAAGTACAGTGTTTGATACTCACATGAGGTGTTTGACTAGGCTTAAAATGGCCCACAAAGGCAGATAGCCTAGTACTAATCTCTGTGCCTATGAGCCCATGATTAGCATGTCAGTCCTGCGGTCTACAAAAGGTACAGGATCATCAATTATGTCACACAGAAGCATGAACATACATTGCAAAGGCCCACTGCATATGTAATAAATTGAATTGAAAAGTTTTGCTATTCTAAAAACTATTGACCAATAGCTTGACTTTTGATGATGTATAAACTATACAATGGAATTGATGCCGACAGAGTTTATAGTCATTTAGAAGGAAACTCAATCATGGCAACAGAACAAAAGGGTAATAAAAGAAAGTCATATGGAACAAAGGATCATACGTTGCTAAATAAAGTCATGATGGAAAGCTGTTAAAAGGGGAAGAATCAAAGTATGGCATGGACAGACTACAAAAAAGCATTTGACAGCATCCCACATTCATGAATAAAAGAGTGCTTACAAATATATAAGATACACCCTGCACTGATTGATTACATTATAGTGACCATGAAATAGTGGCAAACCACTTTGCAGATAAGCCATGATAAAGGACAAATACTTATTACAGGGATAAAGATTCAAAGGGGAATATTCCAGGGTGACTGTTTGTCATCACTGTTTCTTTTTCTTGCCCTTAAACCTTTAAGCTCTCTACATGACAGATTAAGTCATGGCTACAATTTGGCTCCCAGAAAACAAAAATGTGGATGTATTGTTCATCATATAAGGAATTGAAAACACAACTGTAAGCAGTAAAACTTTTTCAGATGATATAAGACTGGCAGTTGGTCTTGATAAATATGCAATAGCAACTTTAAAGCAGGAAAACTGCAGCACCAGGAAAACATCAGTTTGGGACAGGAATGTGATGTAAAAGAACTTAAACAAGAGGGAATGCATAAATATTTGGGAATTGATGAAAGATAAGCAATAAAACATGAACAAATGCAAATAAAACTTAGTAAGGGATATTTTAGAAGACTAAATTATTACTGAGAACAGCGTTGACATCTAGGAACAAAATCCATGCTATAAACCAATTTGCTCTTCCTGTCCTAACTTACAGTTTTGAAGTGATTGACTCACCCCAAAGGTGTTGGATCAGGGACACAGGAAAACAAGAAGGATGCTTCATGCTCCTCAAATGATTTATAAAAATCAGTCTATATCAAGACTATATATTCCCCGTTCTGAAGGCGGTATGGGCCTCCTTGAAATTGGTTATATGTATAGATCTGTAATCATAGGACTGCATACATATCTGCTGACCTTACAAGATGCAAACATAGTGAAAGTTTTAAAACATGAGGAGAATTAGTTTAAGATGACTTCCTTGCTTAGTCTAACAGAAGCATATCGGTGTCAAGCAGGAATGGAAATCAAACCAGAAGTATATAAAAATCAGGCAGCAACTGAATGTAACAAAAAAAAAGAAAGAATATAAAGTAAAAGATCAGAAGAGAAGGCAAGAAATGTAGAAAATGCAAAAAATATAGTTGCAGGTATAAAAAACTATTGGAACAACCTCATGTTGATCAGGATCAAACACAGGAATGGTTAATGAGAGGTGAATATAAACCAAAAATACAAAAGGTTAATATTGGCAGCCCAAGTTAGTGGATTACGTATATGATGGTTTACAAAGTCCATTTAACATGTGTGAAGAACAGACAAATGTAGGTTTTGTAAAACAGAAATGGATACAGTCGCACACCTTGTTGCTGGTTGTGACATACTAATGGCAGGACTGTATGCTGAAAGACATAACAATGTGGCAAGACGGTTGCACTGGGGATTGTGCAAACATTATGGTATTGAGAAGCAGTAGAAACATGAGCCACAAAGCATTATAGAAAATGATGAAGATTATATCACATGGGAACACCCACTATCAACAGTTCAAAAAATAGATGGGAGAAAACCAGATATAGTAGTATATGAACAGAAGACACAACTAGCATTGATCATATTAATTGCTGCACCCAGTACTACAGTGTCATATGTACAGAGAGACACAAAGTCATAAAATAACAGGATTTGTAGGCAGAAACAAGGGCAATGTGGAAGAAGGATACCCAGACAGTTCCAATAGTAGTAGGAGCAATGGGTCTTATAAAAAAAAATTTACAGTCAT
>NC_056746.1:1321841275-1321946275 GCF_019279795.1 Protopterus annectens
ATGTACATATTTTTCGTATTTATCAAAGATATCTGATTTATCAGAAGTGTATAAAGTGTTTCCATGTTTGTGCATTATTACAGTAAACTTATTTAGCAGAATATAGCTATTTCAGACCATATTTCGCAAAGTGCATTATTTTGAAGAGTTTATTGTGCATTTGAATGTTACTGCAAGCTCACAGAACTGTTTATTCATACATAATTACAAGGGCCATATTTTCAGTGTCTTTGTACATACTTTGTGGGCATGGCAAAAGGATTTCAAAAACCCAGTGCACTTGTGTTTGACAATAATATTGCAGGGAACTGGAGAGTGTCTGAGCAAGAGTATGACATTTTCATACAGGCTCCACTTTCTGATAAAGATGACTGTACAAAGGCATTTATTCTGCTTAATTTAGCTGGGTCAGAAGCTATAGAAAAAGAACGCTCATTTGTGTATGCACCTGCTACTATACAGGAGAGGGGGAGGAACCATCATATTGTCATATTGGCTGAGTCAAGGGAGGACCCTACGTGCTTAAAACGTAACTTTGGAGAAATGTTTAAACCCCAGACATATGCTACAATGGAAAGGCACTTATTTTATATTAGGGATCAAAAGCCTGGTGAAACTTTTGCAGCATATATAACTGACCTGACTATGGTGGATCACCTCTGTGGCTCTGCTCGACAGTGGCACAGGAAAATAATTTTCTTGGGTGGCAAAAGCCAGGGTACCTTTTTAGCTGGGCTTGTATAGGCCCCACGGCTGATAGCCTAGTACCTACCTATGAAACTATGACCTGAGAAATAAAGCTAAAATGTGCAGATCTGGTGATTTAAGGGATGAGTTGATAAAGGACAGCCTTGCTGTGAGAAAGATTTTGCTTTGTGATGGTGTTTTAACTTTTAATACGTTCAGTGAGATTTGCCAGCTATACCAAGTCACAGAAAAGCACACAAGTATGCTTACAAATGAGAACAGGTCTGGATGGCACAGTGATAAAGCTCATGTTGATGGTACGCAGCATGTGGTTAAAAGAAACATGCCCAAACACATGGCAACAACTGTAGCCCCTGCAGCACTCACTGGTAAACCCCAGAACTTTCCAGCAAATTCCAGAGTTTGCACAGTCTCAGTGAAGCATGAGTGAGTCAGCAAACTTAAAGCATGGTCCCCAACCCATTTTCATTGCCAAGTGTCATAATTGTGTTGGAAGTCATGAATCTCAAAGTGAGAAATCTTTATCTTTTGGTCAGCAATGCCACAAATGCAATAAATGGAATAATTTCAAAAGGTTTTATAAATCAAAAGGCCCACGTTCTTTTATTAAAAGGGAACATTTTAAGAAGAGAGTTGATCAATTAGAGAGCTGAAACCCTAGTCTTTATATTGATAGTGTGTCAGTACTGAATGAAACAGTCAATGCAGTAGATCTAAGGGCAAAAATGAAATATTTTGTGCTGTCTGCATAAATGGAAAACCCGTGGGACTCAAAAGTTGACACAGGTTGCAAGTGCAATGTTATGTCAGCAGAAACATTTGCTAGAATGTGTTATGGTGAAAGGTTTGATTTGGCAAGGACTGCGAAGCTTGTTGCTTATGGGGGTGAAGAAATTTATACCAAAGGCTCAGTACTGCTTTCATATTAATCTGCTTGAAGAAGCTATGACTTGTTATTTTATGTAGTCAATAGGCATGTCCAGGGCTCAGAGACAGTTTGAAAATGGGACTGCTTTCATTTAATAAGGAAGTCCATTATGTTAGATTGAAAGACTACAATTCTAATTTTGCCCAGTATATTTTCTCTACCTATGCTAATCTCTTCAATGACAAATTAAGGAAGCTTCCAGCTGTCTATGCCATGAAGTTAGATCCAGATGTCCATCCAGTTATCAGACCAGCACAAAAAGTTCCAATAGCCATGCAGGACACAGTTAAAATTGAGCTAGATAAAATGGTGTGACACAATGTGATTTGTCCAGTTGCAGAACCAATTGAATGTGTATCTTCCATGGTGGTAACTCATAAGAAAAGCTAAGATGACATTGGAATATGTACTGACCCACGAGATTTGAAGAAAGCTCTAAAAAGACCTCATCATCCAATGTGCACAGTCAAAGAAGTTGGAGCCTTGATTGTTTTTTCTGTCTTAGATGCAAAGAGTTCATTTTGGCAAATTCAGAAATCATCATTGCTCGCCATGTTCAGTACTCCATTTGGCAGGTACAGATTTTTGAGAATACCATTTGGGATAAATTCTGCGAGTGAAATCTTTCAACGTGCAATGCAGCAACTTTTGTCTGGGTATCCCTGTGCTTCTATAGTAGATAACATGATAGTAGGAGGTCATGAGAAGCTGAGCATGAAAGAAACCTCAGAAAAAGTTCTAGAAAGGGCACATCAAGTGAATCTTAAGCTCAATCCACAGACATGCACATTCAGGCTACAAGAGGTTATTAATGTTGGTTATTTATTTACCAGTTCAGACTTATGACGAGACCCTTCCAAGCAAACATCCATTCTCGTGATGCAGCTTCAGACAACGTTCAAGCCTTGCAATGTTTTCTTGCCATGGTTAACTACCCAGGCAAGTTCATTCCAGACTTGAGCCAACTATCAGCACCACTCACAGTACTGACACATACATATGTATCATGGTCTTGGTTAGAGCAACAACAGAGAGCATTTGATGTCCTGAAACTGAGAATTGCTTGTCCACCAACTCTTAGATACTATGATATACACAAACTAGTTACTCTTTCATGTGATGCTTTGAAATTTGGTTTTGGTGCAGTCATTCTACAAGAGGATCAACCTGTTGCCTATGTATCAAGAACTCTTACCCAAACTGAGATGTAGTATGCACAGATCGAGAAAGAGTTTTTGGAAATTGTATTTGGATGTTCAAAGTTCTATGATTATGTGTATGGTAGAGCTATCCAGATTGAAACAGACCACCAACCTCTAGTCACTATCTTAAGAAAGCCTATGTATTCAGCTCCAGCCAGACTGCAACGTATGATGCTAAGATTGCAAAAGTACAATTTCAGTCTTGTCTACAAGAAAGGCAAACTTCTTTATCTTGCTGATACATTATCCAGATCACCCAGAAACACCACAGAACACCACGAGAAAGAGAACCTTAATTTTGAAGTCTTGGAAGTGAGAAATTTTTCTTCCATATGTCTTGATGAGTTGAGAAGTCACACGGCCACAGATCCAGTTTTACAAAGGCTCAACCAATTTATCAATCAAGGATGGCCATCAAAACAATCCAGTTTACCTCAAGAAGTGTTATCTTATTTTCCATACAGAGATGAGATTTTGTCTGACAAAGGTGTCATTATGATAGGTCCAAATGTAGTTGTTCTAAAGTCCTTGCAACAAGAGTACATTACTGTCATGAATTGTGGTCACCGAGGAACTGACTCTACCAAAAAAGTGTGAGAGGACTAGTATTTTGGCCTTCTATGTCACAAGACATTGAGAGAACACTTTCATCTTGTTCTGTGTGTAATAGTACAAAGCCACATCAACAGAAGGAACCACTTCAGCTAAACCAGATTCCTGAGCTGCCTTGGTTGACAGTAGCCACTGACATCTTTGAGCGGAATGGTCAACATTATTTGGTGTTAGTAGACTCTTACTCCAATTGGTTCGAGATTGACCTACTTCCAAATCTGGCTTCCTGTACTGTCATTACTAAGATGAACCATCATTTTGCAGTACAAGGTAGTTCACACAAAGTTATTTCTGACAGTGGCATGCAGTCTACAAGTCAACATTTCAAAGGATTTACTGAAGAATGAGCAATTACTAATGTCACGAGTAGCCCTGAATACCCACAGTTACAGGGTTTGGCAGACTGTGCAGTTCAAAGTGCAAAAGAGTTACTAAAGAAGTAAAAATGAGATAATAGTCATGTTTTCTTGAATCTCTTGAATCTCAGAAATGTCCATCATGATAAACATCTTGGTTAACCTGCTCAGAGACTTCTGTAGAGACAAAAAAACAGCACCACATTACCAATTAGCAGTCAGTTGTTGGTTCCATGTATTAAGAACAACAGGCTAGTGAAAGCCAATCTGTTGAAGAAACTCCTAACACAGAAGTCCTACTACGATAATACCAGCAAACGCCTCAATCCATTATGAAAAGCAGAAGTGGTGAGGATGCAAATGTCCAGAGGTTATGATTGGATTGGTGCTGTGAAGAATATTTGTCCAGAGCTGAGATCATACATTTATGAATCCCAAGGAGCAGAGCTTAAGCAGAATCAGAAACATTTGTCACGTGTGTCTGAGCCTATGCCACAGCACATTGCCTGTGAGAAAAACTCTTTATGTATGTCATGGGCTGGCTAGTGTTCAATCCCTGAGTAAGTTCCAGAGAATATTCCCATTCCTGTGATGAATACAGAAGTTCTTGATACAAGATGTTCACCGAAGACTGTCCCTGTTGCTAAATTTAGTCAAGATTGTTATGTTACGAGATTTGGTCATATCTCCAAACTATGTAGTAGATGCGCAGCAACTTGGAGATGAACATTGTGTTTTGTTTCCAGTAAATATAGTAATGCATTTCTAACTCTGATATTGTTTTAACAAAAGGGAGTCTTTTTAAGAGTGAGGATGTAGATCAATGTGTGTGTCTATACCTTTAAGAATCTATCCAAGGGCTTGCACAAGTATATAAATACTAACTACCATTTTGTAGTAAGCTTTTGAGATGTAAGCATGTATATATGTAAGGTCTGTCTATTAACCTGTTTGTTTATATTTTATGATGCTGTTATCCATCCTGATATGTTTCTATATATTAAAGCATCTAAATGAAATACCCCACCTACTTGTCATCTATGTTAGAGAGGGATGAGCGACAGATAGTAAAAAGCAGTCTTTTAAAGACAACCGTGGTAAATTGAAGAGAATCATTTCCTTTGAATGTGGGTTTCAGAACTGTTTCAGTGAATGTGAGTTTCAAGGGCAGAGAAGTTTTAATGCTGTCTGTTTTCATTGACTAATTATATCTACTATATTAAATTATATTCACTATGTCTGACAGCAGTACTCTTTCCGAACCACTCAGCGACCACTTCCCTACCTTTGCCCACCGTCATTCCCCCTTACAACTATCCCATACCTATATCACTATCCAGTCACTAGCAAACCTCAACCCCAAAATATTCTCAAACTTGTTCATACAAACAGACTGGAATCCACTAAGAACTCTACCTCTAGATAGTGCTGTTATCGATTTCAATACAACCTTTCTACACTTGCAAAACTTCCTGGCCCCCCGAGAACAAAACAAATTAAAAGTAAATCTGTACAATGGTTAACTAAAGACACCTTAAGCATAATGGCACTCCGAGACAAAGCTTGGAAACGTTAACAGAAACACAAAACAACCACCACCCTTAACGAATACAAACTACTGCATAACAAAGTAAAAAAACGTATTTCTTCCGACCGCAAATCTTATTTTTCCACACTACAAACTAATCACAGTACAAACCCCAAAAACTTCTGGCAGGGAATCTCCTCTCTGCTTACTCCTGGGAAAAAAGAATACTTCTGCCCTGACCCAAATGCCACTGACATTTACCTTGCTACCCAATTCAACTCTTTCTTCATTGAGTCCATTGCCAATCTAACTACCTCCTTCACCAACCATCCTACTTCTACACCCCTACAGCCACCTACTCATTCCTCCTCTAGTACCCCTTCACACTCAACTACCCCTCCTCCATACCCCCTCCCTTCTCCATACAGCCCATCCCAATCTCTACTATTAAAAAACTCCTGCAAAAGCTGAAACCAAGTTCAAATGCCCCAGCCCAAATTCTCTCTTACTTCTTAAAAATATCCACAGAGGCCATAGCCTTTCCCATTGGTATCCTAATAAGCCAGTCAATTACAGAAGGTCAGGTACCTCAACCCAGGAAAAAGGCCTTCATTATTCCACTTCACAAAGGTGGGAGCAATAACAATATCTCAAATTTTTGTCCAATTGCCATCCCTTCCCCCATTTCCAAATTGCTAGAAAAATGCATCCACCTACAACTGTTACTCCACCTCATAAACAAACAACTCCTAACCACCAGACAACATGGTTTTAGACCCAGCCACAGCACTACCACCACTCTCCTTACCTTCCTCGAAACTATTAACAAAGCCCGCAACTCCTGCCTTATTGTGCAAACCCTCTTCTTAGACTTATCAAAGGCCTTCAACACCATCTCTTCCAACCTTCTCCTCACCAAACTCTCTAACCTGAACCTATCCCCCACCACTATCAAATGGTTTACCAGTTACCTATCTGATAGACAACAAGCGGTCAAATGGAAAAAAAGCTACCTCCCCATTTCTCAATACTCCCACAGTAGTACCCCAGGGTTCTATTCTTGGGCCCCTGCTATTTAACATTTTCATAAATGACTTCTACCTGACCATCCATGATACTCAACTCATCTAATATGCTGACGACTCCACCATAATCTGTTCTGCCACCTCCATCCCCAGTCTAAAAAAACTAACCCAAAATGCCTTCTCCTTAACTGAACAATGGATGCTAGACAACCACCTAGCACTCAATGCCAGAAAAACTAAACTAATATTATTCACCCCTTCAAAAAACACCGTCCTAGACAAAAATACCTTCATCATCACCAGTCAGAATAATACACCCCTTGAAATAGTATCTAATACAAAACAGCTAGGTGTCCAAATTGCTGACCAACTCAAGTTCGACATTCACTTACACGCAAATATCAAGAAAACACATAAAACACTCGGCATGCTCTATCGCCACAATTGGTATACCCCCCCCACCAAACTAACACTCTCTACAACATTCCTTATCCCATCCCTCCTATATGGAGCCCCACTCCTCACTTACCTACAATCCTCCCTAAAAGCTAAGCTATCCTCCTGTTACTATAAAATTTCAAAGTTTGCAACTGGCCACAGATCTCTAACACATCACTGTACTGCCCGTCCCAAATTCAGTTGGCTAGAACTACCTAACTACCTCACATATATTCAACTCATTCAAGCCCAAAAACTCATCTTTAACCCCTCTCTCTGCCCCTCCCTGGCCACCACCTTTAAGATGCACCAGCCCAATAGATCTCTAAGATCTAACTCCCAAAATCTCATTGAACTACACAAACCCTCCTGTCCACCAGGGAAAAATCTTCTGTCCTTCTCCCGAGCTCACCTGTGGAATTATCTTCCTCCACTAATCCACACAAATAGTAACCTATCCTCCTTCAAAACCTTACTCCACTCCCACCTAACTTCCCAATAGGAATGCTCCTGTTCCCATCCTGCTTGAAGTTCCCAACTCAAGCTACTCCCCTAGATTCAGTAGACCTCCAAACATCCTAGCATTATTACTTATCTCTGATAAGCATCTATTGTAATCAATACACTTGTATATAAATATGATTGCATAACACTGTAATAAGAACCTATTGCAATCAAGAGATTTTGTACCTAAATGCAATTGTTTAACATTTAATTTTTCTTCTTAATGAATGCCTGCTTTTGCATTTTTCCCATTTTATAACTGGTATTACTATACTATCTATTGTTATAATTTGCTTTGTAATTAACTTACATTTGTTTTGTTCATTTACTGGAGCTTTTCTCCCCAGGACTCCATTGAAAATGGGCTCCTAGTGGCCCAATGGACCATCCTGGCAACAAACTGCAAATAAATAAATACATAAATAAATATTGCTTTGTTTAGCAAATGTCTATCAGTGTTTGTGCTATAAATTTTGAAATAAAATATTTAAATGAAATCCAAGTATCTATAATCATTATAGAAGTAAAACAGAAAACGGTATGCGCATTCAGAGTTTTGAACAATGTTTATGGTAACTGTGGAAAAATAGTCAAGTAATGGCACACCGGAATGGCTGGGGGGGCTGTGTATGGGGGGGGCCCTGATCCATTACCCTGTTTAGGGCCCCATTTAACCTTGATCCAGCTCTGTATACATATATTGGTCACCCTTTCCACAAAAGTCATATTTCACTCTGTTACTGTCTAGCAATGGTCCTAGTTTTGATTTTGCATGGTACATTATGTCTACAGTAGACCGAGTTGCATTTCCTCTAGCTTCAGTTGCCCAGAGTACAAGCCAAGAAATACAGTACCAAATACTGTTTTACATAGGAAATCATTGCCAGTGCTATTTCCAGGTGTGTGCTGGCAATGACTCCCTTCTTTTGGGAATTTTCTTTCTTCATTGAGATGGTGCCAATGTGAACCTGGTATACATAAATTTGGGGGGGGGGTTATTGGGCTAGCTCCCTACATCAGGAGGAGTAAAAAGAGGTTAAGCGCTTTCATCAATTACATTGAATTCTTCAGAACATCTTAACAACTTCTCCTAAAAGTTTATATATGCTATGCAATTAACTTTTCAATTAAGCAATTACTGGCAGAGTTTACCTTCTTAAAGTGCACAAGTGCCATAAACTTCTTCCCTATAAACTTTCACTCAACAGTCACCAATAAATATACTAAAAAGCTTTAAATACCATAAAATACCATAAAAAAGATTGTTTGAAATGAGGAAAGACTCTACAGCACACAAAAGAACAGGGAGGGGTACACAAAAATGTGGCATTTGCAACCAATGCTGGGCCATTATGGAAAGTATGAAGATGAGGTTAGGGAATGTAAATCAGACCATGGTCTATTTCCAAAATGGTCATTGTCATACCTAACATGTGGTCTATTTAGCAAAGTGCACCACATGTCCCTGTTATTATGTGGGGAAAACAGATAGATGTCTTAGAAATAGGATATATGAACACACATATAGTATAAGGAGAAAGGATGAGACCAATGCTTTGTATAGACATTTATCTAACAGTCAAGGTTGCAAAGAATTCAAATTTGCCATTATTGAACAAATTAAGGGAAACCCTAGAGGGGATAATATTACCAAGAAAATGAATGAGAGGGAGTCTAAATGGCAAATACTCTTAAATTCTACTACACACCCTGGTTTAAATGATGCTATATCAGTAAAGGCTATATTAGAAGCCAAAGGGTGAGGTGGAGAAAAGTTTATTAACTACTATTGTTATGGTATTTTATGGTATTTACAGCTTTTTAGTATATTTATTGGTGAATGTTGAGTGAAATTTTATAAGGAAGAAGTTTATGGCACTTGTGCACTTTAAGAAGGTAAACTCTGCCAGTAATTGCTTAATTGAAAAGTTAATTGCATAGCATATATAAACTTTTAGGAGAAGTTGTTAAGATGTTCTGAAGAAGTCAATGTAATTGATGAAAGCGCTTAACATTTTTTTGTTTTTATACAAGTTTTAATAAATTTGGGACTGTTTTTATATATTTCTGTGCAATGTGTGGCCGTGCTTCCTAATCCAAGAACCCGTTTTCAGCGGTGTGAACAGATATTGGTGTTGTTGTTGTTGTTACTGCTTGAGTTACATTTTATTTCTGGAGTCGTTTATTGGGTAATGGATTCGATATATGAACTACCTTCGATATTTTCGCCAGCACGACGAGACGAGCTTCAATTTATGCGGTCCGAAATGGCTATTATAAAAGGAGAGCTTACTAGGCTCATCAAGCTCATTAGTCAGCCGGACAGGAAGACCCTTAGTCATCAGGAGATGATGTCAACACGTGGGGACTGTCGAGAGAGCCATCCGGTTAATTCTCCAATAGAATGGGGAAATGGTGAAGAGATTTTAATCAGACCCTCTAATGGATCCCTTGGAGCTACTAATCTTCGTTTTAGTGTGTGTTTTAAGCGGAGAGATGAAGGAGGATCGGAGGATGATTATAACATATCAGGGGTGAAACCCAAGCGTACTGTCCCTAAAAAGACTTATTCAGTGACCGGAATGGCTGCTGGAGCAGGTACTGTAAATTTGTCTGTCATTAACACCAATCCTGGCATTAATGGTAAATTTAAACTAAAACAGCACAATTTGGATGCATTTTTTAAATACAATTATGACTTTGACAATAATGGGGTTAATACCACAACTGATTCACACAACATTAAGGTTAAAGAAGTGGATAAATCATTGAAAGATCTGATATATGAGTTTGGCAAAAACGTGGTATGGTGAAAAGTCTACAGTTGGACAATACATATTTGAAGCGTTGTTTAGAAGTTAAAGTAGTACCTATGGGTTTAAGATTTTTTAAATTACCCATGGACAATACATATTTGAAGCGTTGTTTAGAAGTTAAAGTAGTACCTATGGGTTTAAGATTTTTTAAATTACCCATGGGGGATGATTTGGATATTTCAAATATGAATGAATGTAACCGTTTGTTTGACAGTTTTGGTTTTTCTTTTATTGAATTTGTTATCAGATGTAATGACAAGAAAATATGTACTATTATGACAGAAGTTGAGGAGTTAAATTTATCCATTTCTCAGGATTTATTGTTTAGTGAATGGGAAGATTTTTTTCACAAACAATATGAATGGGTGGAAAAAAATTGCCATAAGCAATTTGAAAGGAAATGTAAAAAATTACAAAGGGACCTAAAACAATATCAGAACAATTCAGCTTACAAATGGGATGTTTACAAAAGGGAACCATATAGGATGCAGAATAGGAAAAAGACATTTAGTACTTGGCAGGAAGGAGATGGTGAACATTACAATTACAGGAGTGATAACAATTTTTTTGGGGGAATAGATTATCGATATCGGAAGGGGGGAAGACAGCAAGCAATGGAAAACAGGAATTGGCGGGAAAGTAGAAATATAGATGTAGCAAGGCAGTAGTGGGAGAAAACCCCATTTTGTATCATAACAACATACATTCTAGTATGGGGGATTTTAGTGTGTACAACTACATAGACTTTAAGCTTGATAATGGACATTTTAGTCTTTTTGCGAAAGGAATGAAATTTGTTCCTAAATCTAAAAGTAATATTGTTGACTATATTGTGGAATTCAAACTGTACTTGCGCAAATTAAATTTAGCTGCCTTTTTCCATGAGAACAACAGAATACCTGTTCTCGAAAAACCTTTTAGAAAAAAAAGTACATTTATTCCCCCAGCTAATCCCACCTTGGCTACTTTTGACAAAGTAGTCACAGATGAAATATACAAAGCTTTTAATGAAGTTAACAACAAAAAAATGTCCTTCAATTTAACAAAAATTGAGTACAACTCCCTCAAACAACTTCAGGACAATAATCAAATTAGAATTATGAAACCTGACAAAGGGGGAGGGATAGTGTTGTACAATCAGTTAGAATATGTGAATAAAATACATTCTATTTTACTCGATTCAGGTAATTATGATATAGCATCTCTGAATGAGACAAATATCGGATTCCATAAAATAGATTTATTATTAGAAGACTTATTAATGGATAATAGAATTGATACAGATTTATATGAATTTTTACATGTGAAGCATCCAGTTATGGCGACCATGGTAGGGATACCCAAAATCCATAAAAATCTTATGGATCCCCCATTCAGACCCATTATTTCAGGGAATAAGTCTAAAACCTTTCCTTTTGGTCAGGTGATAGACAGATGGTTGAAAAATATATACAGTCAAATTAATCCTATAATTATTGATTCCTGGGGCTTCTTGTCTAGGGTAACACAAGATATATTTAGTAACAATATTACATTTGTTACTATTGATGTTATTGAACTATTTTCATGTATCCCGGAAGAAGATGTTCTTAGGAGATTTGAGAACAGCATTCAAAAATCCACTGGGACAAAATACAATTAATTTTGGAATTTATGGAAGTTGTATTGAAGAACAACTTTATTTTTTATGAAGGAGAATATTATAAACAGAAAAATGGTGTTGCAATGGGGACAGCATGTGCGCCTATGTTCGCCAATTTAGTTTTATTGGATTGGGAGGAACAATATGTATTACAAGGGAATTGGAATTCATATACAAAATGCTAAGAATGATTTTTGGATGACATTTTTATGTTGTGGACAGGGTCTGAGAATTAGTTAAATGAATTTATAGATTACATAAATGGAACTACTCAATATCTAAGATTTACATACAATTTTAACAGTAATGGGATTTCCTATTTGGACACCTATGTACATACAGCTAATGGTCATTTTGCCTCCAAAATATTTAGAAAAAGTATGTTTAGCAATAGTTATTTGGAATATTCAAGCTGTCATCCGTACAAACAAAAAGCAAGTATTATTAAGGGGCAGTGTATAAGGGCAGCTAGGATGACATCTGAACTAGCTGAATTAGAGGAGGAACTTAATGTTATAGGCAAAATGTTTTTAAATAGAGGTTATCATACATCCCTAGTACACGACACTATTAGGTATGTTAGGTCCGAATAGGGTAACAAATATAAGCCTATACTAGGTAGTGGAAAGGGAAACATATTTAAGAATTTGAATCAACCAAATGATAAGGCATATAACCAATCTCGTATTGTAAGATACGATCATTTAGATAAGGAAGTTAGGAAGATTATAGGTAACAACTGGAATATTTTAAAATCTGATGACAACATTTACAAGTTATTGGGTGAACAGCCTTTGTTCGTATTTAAGACCGGTTTTAGTCTCAAAAGATTGTTTGAAATGAGGAAAGACTCTACAGCACACAAAAGAACAGGGAGGGGTACACAAAAATGTGACATTTGCAACCAATGTTGGGCCATTATGGAAAGTACGAAGATGAGGTTAGGGAATATAAATCAGACGATGGTCTATTTCCAAAATGGTAATTGTCGTACCCAACATGTGGTCTATTTAGCAAAGTGCACCTCATGTCCCTGTTATTATGTGGGGAAAACAGATAGATGTCTTAGAAATAGGATATATGAACACACATATAGTATAAGGAGAAAGGATGAGACCAATGCTTTGTATAGACATTTATCTAACAGTCAAGGTTGCAAAGAATTCAAATTTGCCATTATTGAACAAATTAAGGGAAACCCTAGAGGGGATAATATTACCAAGAAATTGAATGAGAGGGAGTCTAAATGGCAAATACTCTTAAATTCTACTACACACCCTGGTTTAAATGATGCTATATCAGTAAAGGCTATATTAGAAGCCAAAGGGTGAGGTAGAGAAAAGTTTATTAACTACTGTTGTTATGGCATTTTATGGTATTTAAAGCTTTTTAGTATATTTATTGGTGACTGTTGAGTGAAATTTTATAAGGAAGAAGTTTATGGCACTTGTGCACTTTAAGAAGGTAAACTCTGCCAGTAATTGCTTAATTGAAAAGTTAATTGCATAGCATATATAAACTTTTAGGAGAAGTTGTTAAGATATTCTGAAGAAGTCAATGTAATTGATGAAAGCGCTTAACATTTTTTGTTTTTATACAAGTTTTAATAAATTTGGGACTGTTTTTATATATTTCTGTGCAATGTGTGGCAGTGCTTCCTAATCCAAGAACCCGTTTCCAGCGGTGTGAACAGATATTGGTGTTGTTGTTGTTGTTACTGCTGGAGTTACATTTTATTTCAGGAGTAAAAAGAGGCTTGTCCCTAGGACAAAACTTTGCTTTCCATCCTACTGTGTTTCAGGCATTCATTTTTGGCATTTTTGATGCTCTCTGTTTTGCTATTTGAGATTCCATTGTAAAACTGTATAGCTCATGGTTACTCCACTGCACACTGACTTGCATAACATTTTGTATGCACATTTATATTGCCAAGAAGACAAGTAATTTAAAATCATATAATTGAGAACCAGTAAATACTTTGCAGTTGCTAAAAGACAATACTCGAAAGTCCAGGTGGTCTAACAATAGGAGTCTAGCAAACATAGTGAAAGAACTGCTCATGGAGTGACCACAAATACCATCTTATAAAAACAACTACAATAAGTATTGTTGCGCTTGTGAATATGCCCTCTGTATCTCTCATGTCAGGAGCAGTTTCTCTACTTCTCATGTTGCTTATAAATACTGACTTGATCATAGAAACACAAAGAAATGGAGGCAGTCAATGGCATCTGATCCCAAATGTGTCTTTTCTTCATGCTTAAATTATCTCCATGTCAGAAAATACTGGAGAGCATACAGAGAAATGGTTCAATTTCATAATTGAAATATGAGGTCATGGCAAGATGGGCATTTAGTATTAAGGATGAATAAATTGTTTTTTTTTTTTTCATTTTGGGTCCATGATCAGGTGTCCTGTTTTCTTTCTGTTACTTAGCATACGTAGTATACAGCAGGGTACCTATGACTGGATTAAAGTCCAAGCTTCAGAAGAGTAATTACTTTGTTATGCCTACCTAACAGATAAGTTGTGTTGCTTGCATCTGTTATTATTGTGGCATGTGTATGGGGTGTTAGAAGATGCCTGTGTAAATGCTTCTCAGAATTATCATCTGCCTGTTTAAGGATGCTGTTTGGGGTTCCTGGAGCCTGATATTTGCTGTGTGGCTGGACATGTAGTAGACTAATCTTGCTGATAGAGCTAGGAGTGAACTGTTCAGGTCTCACTGAGGAGTAAGTACATGCCTATACAGCATCTTTTCATATGGGCAAAGATATGCTGCAGTATGGATATTATTTGGGCAAGTGCCTGATACTATCTCACATCTCGTACAGGTTACATATTTTAGATCAGTGTTGTTAAATACTATTTTTTATTTATAATTTGTTAAGCAGATAAGTGAGCTGGTTTATTAACCCTTTTCAGCCAATAGCTAATTGTTGTGTCTTTCGGCTTTTCCCAGTTAAGGGTCGCCACAGCGGAACTCCGGTTTGCTAATGATTGGCAGTTGATTTTTACATGCTGAGTTGCCAGCCCTAATGCACAGCCTTCAAAGAAGGTGCGCCCATTCATGCATGTCTCCCCGCAGAAGATGCTCTAGCTGAGAGTCAAACTGGTCAGCGTCTTACTGTGAGGCGACAACGCTACCGCAGCACCACCACCGCGGATTCAGCCAATAGCTAATTATATCAGATAATAATCACATGGTGCAGTATTAACATTACAGTTGACCAGTGAGTAAATAACATTAGAAGGCAAATTATATAAAGTAGTAATATAAGGTTAAAATACCAGGCTTATATCTCAAATTCAGAAAAACTAGATTAAAAGTTAATTACAGAGAATTTAGAAAAAAGTAAATTGGGTGTAGTTATAAACAAATTATATAATACAGTTAAATGATTTCAAACATTTTTGGTACAGTGCACAGTAGAAAGATTTTATTTTTTTTTTGAAAAAACATCTAAGTTACTGGTAAACATTCTACTGCATTAGCTGAAAGCAGTTGCACTTTGCTTCATTATATCAATAGTCACACAGTGCAGTTTTGAATGTCTATAATGCTTGATTACTTTAACATTATTTAGAAGGCTTTTTCAAATTACAGGTGCTAATCTGGAGAATGCTGTCTCTCTCCAATGGCATTTTTGAACTTGGGTCTACTTAATGTATGTAAGGGTCTTTCTCAGCTGCTTCTTAGAGAGTAATTTGTTTCTTGGAGTGGAAGTATTTGTATAAATGGAGCCACAGTGCAGAATTGTTTAAATGAGAACAGCATAAAGAAAAGTTGCCCATTTAGTAGTAATAGATATCCATTTGACTTGACTTAATAGGTCACATTTATGCTTATGCTGTCAGAAGATGAAATCAGAATAGTTTATGTTCAATGGTTTGCAGTTTATTTCTATTTTAGTTTGAATGCAGGCAGAGAAGAGGTAAACTCTGGTTTTGGAACTATAGCTGACCATATGGCAGGGAATAACAGGTGGGGATGTGGTAACAAACCTTTGGTAGATTTACAACCTGTGTGAAACGCAAAGAGGTCTGAGCATTGCATACAGTAAGCTTGACTTCTACTGTGCTTTGCTTTGTGAATGGTTGAAAATGCAGTGTGTATTCTCACCTCACCTATAAAGAGTTCATTATTAAGACATACCTTGTCACATTCAAGAGACTTATTCGACTGACTTCTGTGACATATTGGGTATTGTGGCCATTTCTAAAATGTCAGTCACTGACTGCTGATGTTACCTTCAACAGTGATAGCAGGCTGGTAATTCATGGAGCAACATTTGATGAGACTGACATAAAATCTACCCTAAGAGCAATTTTGACAGTTAGTATCAGAAGGGCATAGGCTGTGTCAGTACTATGGCATGGAATAGATTCACAATTTTCTTCAGCCTGGAATGTGACAGCATGCTGTATCTAGAAAGATATTTAAGATTCTGGATGCTAATACTTTAAACACTGCAAATCTGTTACCTGTGGGTGTATAGAAACTACTAGATGTTAGTAGCCAAAAAAAAAAAAAACAACTTGTGCCTTTGTCTATCAGAATAATCATCCTTATGCTCCATTGACTAATCAGTAAAAGTTTGTAAAGTAGAATTCATGTCTCTAGACATTTTTAATTAGTATTATAAACACCCTGTATCTTTTTTTTAATTAAATTGTTTTTAAAAATGAAATTGTAAAGAAATTATTAATTTTATAAAGCAGTGGCAAATTCAGCTAATATATTTACTACACAAACTCTTTGTTTTATTGTCATGTTCAACATTGTAATATAGGGAATAGAGAAAGCTGATGTGACATATTTTCCTGGGCAAACAGATGTCATAAATCAAACTGTGTGTATGAGACTCTACATCTCCAAAGAACCTTTTTATTTTCAGAAGTCAAAAGCTGATGCCTATATTTTGTAGATGTGTACTCCATTTATACCCAGAGCACACTTCAAAGCTAACACAGCAAAGAAACACTGTGTCAGCCAAAAATCTTTATAATGTCTGCAGAGACTTGTTTGTTTTCAGAAAATACATACTGAGGGCAAATGTCAACAGTGCATAAAATGGCATTCTATCCAGAATTTAAAGGTTTTATTCACAACTATTCCAGACTTATATTCTTCATGTGTACATCAAACTATTTGCATTTGTATTACCTGACATAAGCGCAGTAATGTGAAAATAAAACCTCATTTTAAGGATGTATTGCTACACCTGCATTGTAAGAGAACAAGAAACCTTTAAGATAAAACTGAAATGAAGACTTGATAATGGATGGCTATTGTGTTCTCTTAGAAAGTCCATTAAACAGTAAGTACAAACAGAATACCTCTCATAAAACTCACTACTTCTCAAGAAAATGTTTTTTAAATTACAGATGATTACATGCTTTTTATTTCTGATATTCAGAAATACAGGGAAAAATCATTTGTCTATGGTAGTGCATTGATATTGTCTAACAATCTTTCACAAATGGAATAGTGTACCGTATCTGATATTTTTACACTGTTAGTTATGCGAAAAATAAATATGTCACACAGTAAAACATTTGGTATTGATCAATAGAAACTATACTGCTGTACTAAAATTAGATTACTCTACAGTTTATAATATTTATTATTATTACATGCTTAGAAGAATTGTAATCAAAAATGTCCTTTACCTGACATACAGTTCATTAGCTTATCTGATCTTATGTTAAGTTTGTAAGGGAAAGTACAATTATACAAGATAAAATGACTATAACAGTAGATGACAGCAACCTCTCTTTTGATCACCATATTGCCACTGTGGTCAGAAAGTCATTCTATGTGGGACATCTCATTACTAAGGGTTTTGCATCCAGGAAGAAAGAGGTCATTGTCTCCCTCTACTCTTCCCTCATTAGACCAGTCATCGAGTACAATGCCCCATTTGGCATGTACCTCACTAGACACCTGCAACAACCAGATAGGCCGCAAAATTACCTCACAAAGATGATTCTAGGCCTTAAACAGTTGTCCTATATGGCCAGACTCAAAAAACTCCAACTATTCTCTGCTCATATCGCCTACTTAGAGGCAATCTCTGCTTGACTTACAAAGCCATGTCTGACCCAGCTCTGTTAGAAATGCTACATCTAAAGAAATCCCAATCCCACCACACACTCCAGAGACCTCAATCTCATTACCACAATCAACAGAACATGCTGGAGGGACAGGTTTATAACCCAGAGATTGCCCATGCTATGGAATAGACTTCTCATACATTTCAAACAGAGCACCTCATTGGTCCTCTTCAAGAGAAATCTTGATTAGTGGATAGGAAATAGAAAATTAACCCAGGGATCACTCCAGTGGCTCTACTCAACAGAGGCACTGTGAACTAATGTCAGATGGCACGATGCCGGGGTAATCCTATGGGCTAGGTTTGTAAAGGCTCCAGGGCCATTAACTTAGTACATACCTATGGACCTATGCACCTATGTCAAAATGATCTCTGCTGCACTAGCCTTAGCTATATAGATTATATCCGACCAAGGATATAACAGCTTACCAGTTTTCAAAGCGTCAAGGCACCTTTCACATGTCCAAACTGTCAGGCAGCTTGAATTGAGTTGACTAAAATACAAGTTTGGATGTGAAGCTTTTTATAGACTTCCTGCCAGCAGAAAAAGGGTGGTTGAGGCCTGAAAGAACAATACTAGGAACAACAAAAAAACAAAAATGTCCATACCTTAGCATAAAAAACATACCCAAAGCAAGGGGGGTGGGGGAGGAAGCAGCTACTGCAACAGTGATCATTTGAACATCTACTGTTTTGGTACATTTAACTTACACAACCATGCTATGTTCATCATATCAATCACTTGCAGTAGTCTTAGCTATATAGGTAGATTACTGTAGCTATCTATATTTGTGAGGTGGAAAGAAATGAGTCCAGGAGTCCCTGGAGAATGGTCTAAGCAAAGTTTAATCTGGAACTAGAGAAGGAATCAAGCTAATTGTGCTTTGTAAAACTAAGTACAGAGGATCAAGTAGCAGCTACTACAATTCTAGAATCCAACCCTTTCCAAAAAGCCACAGATGAAGCCATGGCCCTGGTAGAATGGTACTTGACCTTGTGTGGAATAGTTTTGTTATGGTGAGAATAACAAAAGGTAATATCCCTAGACAACCATTTGGAAATAGTCTGTTTTGACAAAGGCTGTCCCTTCTTCTTACATTCACAAAAATGAACAATTGATCTGAATAACTGAAAGACATAGTTTTGTCAAGGTAGTGTCTGAGCTGAATGTGGATATCTAAGGTAGGGAGTAAGCTTTTTCATTTTTAGGTATAGGAAAGAAAACAGGAGATGGATAGTTTGTCTTAAAGTATATTTGGATGTTATTTTAGGCATAAAAGAAGTATTGGTTCTCTAAGAAAGTCTGTCCCTGTAGACAAAGGAAGTTGGGTTGACACACCATAAGAGCTTGCAAGTCACATACCTTTGTTGCAGAAGTCAAAGCAATCAGTAAAACAGTTTTCAATGTTAAAAACCTCAAGTTAGCCAGATTAGTTGATTCAAATTGAGTAAGTTTTAGTTTGTCTAACACAAACTTAAGATACCAAGAGGGAGCACCAGTTTTCTTGGAAGTCTGTTATGCAAAACCCCTTCTTAAGAACATTTTGACATGGAACTACATTAAAAGAGAAGGATATATGAGTACACTAAATGAACTTTGACAGAGGAATAAGAAAGGCCATAGGACAGTAAGTCACACAAATATTGTAGAACCAAAGAAAAATAAATTTATTTTATTTTATTTTATTCTACATTTGTTTACCGGGAAATTTTGACTGGACACAGGTCCTTTTTCAGCGGCTGCCTGGGGAGAAAAGCTCCACATCACGTACATGATAGAGATACAAAGTTGCAGAAATAGTAAACAACATTACAGGCTGTTGGCTTTAATACAATAACAAGATATTGATTATCAACAGTATATACAGTAAATGTTGCAAGTTAAGATAGTTTCTTGTTGTTTATAATATTAGTAACAAAGTTGTCAAATAAGATTTTAAAGTATGTAAAGACAACTAGCTATTTCTGACTGTGGTTAGTAGTGGTGGTAATATAGTTGGGTTAAGAGTCTAGGTAGGGGGTAAGGGTGGGGGTGTTAGTCTGGATTAGAACAAGGACAAAGCCAGTGCAAATTTAAGTGGAATTTGAGTGCAGTCTTGAAAAGGCTGCTGGAAGGTAGAGTAGTTATAGAGGGTGGAAGGTTGTTCCAAAGTTTAGATATGGTACATGAAAATATGGCTTCTCCTGTTGAGTTTTTGGGTTTGATAACAGTGAGTTGATGTTTGCTGCTTGATCTTAGGGGCCTAGTGGAGTGATAGGGTTGGAGAAGGGTTTGAAGGGAAGGGATGTTATGGGGGTGGTTAATAAGTTTATGAGCGAGGGTGAGTTGATTAAAGTGAAGGAGTTGTGGGAGTTCTAGCCAGTTTAGTTCTTTAAGGGAGATACAATGATGGCTGCGGTAGGAGGTTCCAGTGGCAAATTTAGCAATTTTGTTGTAACAAGCATCCAGCTTGTGTAGGTGTGTCGGTCTAAGGTTGGTAAGTATGGGGGATGCATAGAGTAGGGTGGAGATTAGCTGGGAATTGGTTATGGAGATTCTAGCCGCCTTTTTTAGGAATTGGCGGCTTTGATATAATGCACCGAGTTTCTTGTAAACTTTTTTTATTGTGAGAGATATGTGGGTGTCAAATCTAAGTTTGTTGTCTATTTCCACACTGAGTAATTTGAAGTGTTCTGATGGAGAGATGATGTTATTTTCTTTGGCAAGAATGTTTAAATGGGGGTGTTTTGGGTGGCTTTGGTAGGTTGGAACAGGAGAAGTGTTGTCTTACTTGGGTTGAGTAGGAGCTGAGCATTGGATAGTCAGCTTTCTACAGAAGAGAATGATTCCTGTGTGATTTGTTGTAGTTCTGGTTGAGTGGGGGCAGAGCAGATGAGAGTAGAGTCATCTGTGTACTGTATAAGAGATGCTTGTATGGTGGCAGTATGTAGGTTGTTAGTGAAAAGTGAGAATAGCAGAGAGCCAAGGATAGACCCTTGGGGAACTCCGGGAGTAACTGGGAGGTGAGGTGATAGGCTATCGTCCCAGATTACTGATTGCTGGCATCTGTGAAGATAGTTGTGGAACCAGTTGCAGGCTGATTGTGAGAAGGAGAGGTTGGGGAGAGTAGAGAGTAGTAGCTCATGAGATACCATTTCAAAGGCCTTTGAGAGATCTAGAAATACAGCAGTAGAGAATAGGCCATTGTTTTTGTGATGAAGTATAGTGTTGGTGAAGGAGAGCAGAGCAGAGGTAGTGCTGTGATATGACCTGAAACCATGTTGGGTTTTGGAGAGGAGATTATTAGCTAGGAGGTAGTTGGAGACCTGGGTGTTGATACATTTTTCAAATATCTTGGAGAGAAATGAGAGGAGAGGATAGCAATGGGTTGGTAATTGGAGAGGTCAGTGGAGGGGGTACCTTTGTGGAGGGGAATAATGTGGAATATTTTCCATATCAAGGGAACATAGCCTTAAGTTATGGAACTGTTGATTAGAATTGAAATTTTGCAGGCTACTTTTTCAGCTGCAATTTTCAAGTATTCAGAGGGGAGGTTGTCAGCTGTGAGTTTGGTGGGTTTAAGTTTTGACAATAGTCTTTTTATATTGGAGGTAGGTACTGAGGTGAAGAAGAAAAGAGGAGTGGGGGGTTTAGGGTTAGGATTTGGGGGGATGTTGTAGGGAGGTGTTGTTTGTTTAGAGATGTTATAGTGTCAGTGGAGTGTTTGTTGAAGGATTCAGCAATACTGCTGGGGGGGGGTGGATGGCTGGGGGGTATCAACCTTCCCTGGGTGGAGGATAGTGTTAATAGTGGACCAGAATTGCTTAGGGTTGTGGTTGGTAGAGTTTAGGGTGGATTTATAGTAGAGGGATTTGTCTAATTTTATTTATTTTTTTGGCTTTATTGTGCAGTTCAAGGAATGATTGCCTATCTGAATTATTTTTTTAGTTGCCAGTGCTCCCAGACCTTATCTCTGGATTTCATTAGGTTTCTGGTGGTCTTTTGTAACCATGGGGCATGCTTGGATCTGACTTTGGCATTTCTTACAGGTGCATTGGTGTTTAGGATGAAGAGGAAGGTCCTGTTGAAGAAGTGGACCGCTTCATCTAGGTTTAGGTATTTTAGTGGTGACCAGTTAATTTTTTTGCAGGGAGGAGATGAAGTAGTTGGGGTTGAAGTTGGACTTGTTTCGTATTTGCCTGTGGATAATGGGCTTGAGACTGTTTGTGTGGTGCCGAATATGGAAAGAAGGGGAGTGGTCACTAAGACTGTCAGGTAAGCAGCCTGCTAGGTAAGAGTGAGGGGCTTTGTTGACTAGGCTCCAGTCAAGTAAGGTATGATTGTTAGTGTTTTTGTTGATTCGGGTAGGGGATTGGATGAGTTCAGTGAACCCATGGAGATTAAGGTGAATGGTTGGGAGATTATTACAGGATAGCCAGTTGATGTTAAAGTCACCGAGAATGATGGTTTCCTGGAGTAGACATAGAGTAGCCCAGCTCAAGAAATTTTCTAGGGGTGTAATATTTTACCCTGGTGGGAAATAGCATCTTATGATATTGATTGTTTTGTTTGAGTTTAGTTTGAAATTGTTATGAATGGGTGCTGGTTATGTTGTTGACACCAACTAGAAAACCTTTTCCATTTGTTAATATATAAGCTTATAGAAGCAAGTTTCTTGTCTCCATTAGTGCCTGCTGCACATCCTCAACAAACAGGTGCCTATAAAGGATTAAGACTCCATCATCCAGGCAGTCAGCTGAAGTTGATTGATGTTGGGATGTATCAAATACCTTTGTTCTTGTGTGAGTAGATCCAGTCTGTGAGGAAGCTTGTAGTAATTACCCCTGGCCAATTCCAAAAGAAGGGAGAACTACAGATGTCTTGGCCAGAAGGGAGTCACCACAGTTATTTTGGGGAATTCCTTCTGAATCTTCAGAAGTACCCTTGATATTAGTGGAAAGGGTAAGAAAGCAAACAGGAACATTTCTGTCTAAGGAAAATAAAAGGCATCAATCTTCCAAGCCTGGAGTCCTGGATCGCTATCTTGCCAGTTGATTGTTCAGAGAGAGGGCAGAGAGATCTACATGAGGAACTCCCACAGATGGATCAAATCTTGGAAGATGTCCCAATCTAGTTTCCATTCATGAGGGCTTGCCCTAGTCCTGCTTAGCTTGCCTTCCACAAAGTTTTTCTCTGATTTACTGAACCTTTTCAATCAATAACTGGTCTGCAACGGGAGCAAAACCTGGTCCCCTCTTTTTGTTGATGTACCAAATGAGGGTGCTACTTTCTGTAACCACTAGAAGAGGTCCTGGTGATCAAAGATAGTTCAGATGGTCGATTTTGCCTTTATCAGGGCAAGCATCTCCTTCATATGTATGTGCTTTTATCTGTCATTGGTGTCCCCCACCCCATGGAATTTTATCTCTCATGAAACAGACCCCCAAGAAAATTTTGAAGCATCTGTGGTGACTAACTGCTTTGCAGTGGGGATGGAGAAGGGGAGACCTGCCACTTCTAAAACCCCCCAGCACCGGGATTTGAAAAGAAAAAGGGTGTTGATGCTGGGATCAAAGAAATTTTAGATACCGCTGTATCATTTTCACATGGAGCCTTATCAGAGGTATCATGACAATTATAGGTACCATGAGATCCAAACTGCTGAGGTATTTCATCACAATGACCAAAGTCTGCATGGAAAAACTTAGAAATAGATCTAAACAGAGTTCTATTTTTCCTGTGGATGAAAAGCTCTTTGAGCTGTGGTGTCTAGCGAACATCCCAGGAACAGAATCGTGTGTAAAGGAGTCAAGAAATACTTTTAAATGTGCTTTTGGAATCATATCTTGTGTAAAAGAATCTGCAAGGATAACTAAGTCATCTAAATATGAAAAGACGTGGGTACCCTGTAGTGTCCCGTGAGCTGTGACTGCAGCTAGATACTTTGTGAGCACTCTTGGTGCAGTGGATAGTCCAAAGTGTAAGACAGAGAACTGGTAATGTGATGCCAACACAAAAAAACTTTGAGAAATGTCTGAAGTCTGCATGAACAGGAATGTGGTGAAAAGCAACTTTTAAGTCTAATGGTTCAAGGATATTTGAAAGAGGAAAAAAGGTTGTGCACTGACACCATTTTGAAATTGGGCACTATCACAAACAGGTTTATGAAAGAAAGATCCAGAAGGGGTTTCCAAGCATTTTCTTTCTTTGGCAGTTAGAACATCCTTGAATAAAAACCTTCCCCACCTTGAAGGAGGAGCTGGTTCTATAATTTTTTGGGACAGGATGTGATGAAGAACCAGTGGGGGAAAAAAAAAGAGTCCGATCTGCAGGATAAGGAATGACCTCCTGGAAAGGAGGAATTTCTTCCCACTACCATCTGTGACCTTGATGAATGACTTTCCGAACCCATGTATTGAAATTAACCTTGCCAAAGAGAACAAAATGGAGATTCAGACTTTCAGGAAGAAAAAAGGGGCCAGGGTGGGAGGAGTCACAAGTCATTCAGACTTGTTGGACTGTCCTTGGTTTGGGGAGGTTTGGGACTTCCTTTTGCAACCCTCTTGTCTTTTCTTCTTAAACCTCTGTATACCTGTATTTCATTCCATTGGAAATTTTGGAAAAGGAGGGCTGTAAAATCTTAAAGATTCCCTGGATCAGGTTGTACTTTTAATCACACTTTACAGCAGAGGACACACACACTAAATCTCTATCTAAGCAAGAATTTAAAATCTCATTTTAACATATTCTGGGAGGTTATGAGAATGCAGCCATGCAAACCTCCTCACAACAGTACCAGTGGTCACATCCCTGTAAGAAATACCAACAGAGTCATACGCACACTGCAAACAATGAGTAGTGACCTGTGCAGTAAAAGAAACTAAGTTATTTAAAGCAGTTTTTTTTCTCACAAGAAGAAACTGCAGATAAAACAAACTTTAGCATATGCACCTGATAATTCAAAATTCTGAAAATCCAAGTTGCAGAAGTATACACTTCCCCCCATATTTATCAATAATTTCCCATCCTTATAAAAAAGAATAGGATTTTAATTAACTAAATGCTTAGCAGCAGTGGGCTCAACTAAAGCTATATCTGTTGGCTCAGGTTTGGGAATACTGTACAAACATTTAAAAGACTAAGGAACTTTATACATTCTATCTGCCTTTTTAGAGGCAGTTGGCTGACTATTAGGTAAATTACAGGCAGTAATAAACACATCCTTTAAAGAAGGCAGAATAATCTGAATTAAGCCCTGAGCCAGCTTCAGTAAATCACTCCTATCCACAGAAAATTGAGGATGAGTAGATACATGCTTGGTTTCCTCTTTGTTTTTGACAGGAAAAATGGGGCCAGCCATGATCCTTATGACATTAGCAGCTTCTCCAGGGAAGGGCCGTGCTGGTGCCAGCATTTTGGGGGCCCCTGCAAGTTTCAAGTGGGGGGGCACTATGCAGGAGAATTTAAAAGTGTAACCAGTTTGCCGAAATACTCCCTTCCCTTCCCTTGATAAGCTCATCCAGCACCATTTAATGATCATTGTATACAGTTACTACATTCAGGCTATTAAAAAGTCTTGAAGTGCCAAGGTACACACTGACTGGTATTTACTGCCAGTGTAACATTATGACAAGCCTCTGCACCACAGCAAGGTAGCCACTCACAGAGGGACACTCACACATTGACTGGCATTTAGCAGCAATGTTGTTACATTATGACAAGCCTCTGTACTGCATCAATGTAATCAACCCCACAGAGGTACACAAAGGCACCCAGATTGACTCCCACACACTGGACATAGACGCACAAGACAATGAGTGCACAACAGCAAGACTGAACAGAGACACCCACACAAACTCCCTCACACAGGACAGAGACACACAAGACAGACAGCTACACAGACTCACACACACGACATAGACACCCACCCATGAAGACAGCACTACAGCAAGACTGAACATTAACACCCACACAGATGTCCACATATAGGACAGACACCCACACAAGATAAAGACAATATTATAGCAAGAATGAACAAACACGCAGACTCCCTCACACAGGACAAAGACACTCAAGACCAGGACAAAACCACAGTGAGACTGAACTGAGACCCCCACAAAATGAAGGCAATGCTACCATAAGACAGAACTGAGACACCCAGACAGATTTCCAAAGACAAGATAATGACATTACTATAGCAAAACTGAAATGTACACATTTTTGATAAAATTGACCTCATCAAACAAGACAGACAGCTACTGACATGCAGAAGAGTCGCACTGCAAAGGCACACAAGATAGCCATGGGACAGAGATAGACAAGACTCCAGACACACAGGACACACAGTAGAAAGCTATGGGGATGACTGAAACTGAGGCAGGCAGACAGAGATCAAACTGATTGGTGATTATTCTTTATAATTCACCTGGCTCTGACTAAAAATAGCACATGGCTGCAATTTCTGAATGTATAGAGGCACAGCAGGACTGAGACTGCATTCACTGCAAACTTGATTATATAGTGCAGCTATGGGAGTAGGGCATTTAAGAGAAAAATCACAAACCACTTCATAAGATGATGACCATTTTGTCACATTCACTTCCTCCACCATTACTGATATGCAAGATCTAACTCAAATAAAAGACACCTACTCCTAGCTTGCAAAAATAGATGATTTTCCCTGTGATTGTACAACTTATTAAAGTCTAGAGTGATGGTAAGAACAGGCACCTCCGGGTAGAAGAGGTTACACTCATAGAAGGAATAGCAAAATGTGCTAACCAAAAGGTTGAAATTATTTTTGGAAGTTTATAAGACGTTTTGAACTTTTGGCGGAGCACTGTGGGTTACAAAAAATGATGCTATCCTCACACTAGCAAACATTTTATTCCTCATAATAAAGGCCGAGGTCTAAAATGTTTTTTCCACCAAAAACATGCAGTCAAGTTTTGTAACAAACAAATTTTGTTATTGTTGTTATACCAAATGTAACCTCTATAGATGAGTTTTTACTTGAGCGATATTAATCTTGCCAGAAGTTCTTTTGTTTTCATGACGATATCATCATAATAGGATTTATCTTACATATTATAGTGTGTTTTGTTTTGAATGTCTTCTCCAGACTTTTCCAAGAGCAGGTTTCAACTTATACTTCAAACCAAATATCAAATACAAATAAAAAAATCTTATCTACAACCTTACTGAATCTAATGTTACATTATTGTCATTAAGAGATGTAAGTTGGATGTACATAATTTCTCAAATTCCCTTATTATTACATTTCAATATTATCTTCATATTTCTCCTTTAATACTGTCTTTCATAATGAGTATCATATCATATGTTCTACCTTTACCTCCAGTCTTATTTAGACCTTATTCTTTAAAGCACTCTGTTAGCAAACCAACCTCAGCCCAAGTCATACCTCCCATCCTAACCAACTTTATATTCTGCTACTAACCATATGTATAAGCTTCAGCCATTTTGTAAATTAAATTTTCTTTGTCTTTACCAGTTTACAACTTGCTTTGTTCTGCAGTCATCAATTAGCGATTTTCATCCATTCTAATTCATTGCTATTCTTATTCAGTTCTGTACACTTCAACTTCATCTACTGGTCTTTATCAGATTTCTGCTTTGGCAGCAAAATCCCTATGGCCACCCATTAGCACATCCAACAGGATCTAAGAAGGTTCAATATATACATATATATATATATATATATATATATATATATATATATATATGTGTATATATATATATATATATATATATATATATATATATATATATATGCCCAAGTTGCTTGCTTGCTTTTCTCGATGTAATTTTACAATGCGGCAGTGGTAAACATTTCAGCTGTGCTGTTCCAAGAAGGTCCTTTGCAAAACCCGTCCACACTGTCACATTTTCTTTTCTTTTATCTTTTTTTTTTTTTTTTTTATAAATTCCAACAGACATTTTCTGCATTATCCAGAGCACTGTACCATTCATGCTCATGCCTTATTTTTCACTCCAGTTGCATTTTTTCGCAACTGCTCCCACTACTTTACTGTCTCAGCTGCCTTGGAATGAATCTTGCACATTTGTTGCCTGGCTGGCTCAGTACATTCCAACTTGTAATACATACACCCTGCTTCACCTTCCATGCCCAGTCTTAACCACTTTATTTATACTGTAAGCATCTGAGTCAGCTTTACCAGCTTAGCTTTTACAGCCTACAAACTATTTATTACTTGAGCATCCATTTGCAGAACTTTCCTTGTTTCAGTACTAGCAGAATGTGACACACCTTAACTGCTCCATTCTGTCTGTTGACAAGCTTTACTTTCACAGTATTCTATTTCCAATACATAATCCATTCTGTGTTTCATACCAAAATATTGACAGCCTTAATTATTGCCATACACCAAATTAATTCAAACAAACTAGTTTTATTTAAATATGTATCTGCTTTACCTGCTCTGTAAAATGGATTAATCCAAAGAAATGACTTCAACAAGCACCTCTTATGCTATCCACTGTTGGTCTACAAACTTGAGGGTGTGTCCAGCTTCTATTGATCTTTTATTTTATTTGAATAACACACAACATCAAGGCAGATGTGCATGTTTTACTGTGACTTGTTCCTTTATGCCATTGTACCTGTAGTGTAATATAATTGCATACAGCTCACATATGTTTTCACACATGTAGCATGTGATGTAAGTGCAGACAGCACAAGCATGTTTTTACATGTATCAGTGTAAAAATCCACTGCCAATCATTAGTGGACTGGAGTTCCACTGTGGCGAACCCTAACCGGGAAAAGCCGAAAGAATTTAAGACGTAGTGATTTAAGGCAGACTGAACATCGATGTTTTCACATTAATGTGACATAATGATACAAATGCAAATAGCACATGGTGTCCGAACGTGGGTGGCCCGCTATGTATATGCCTACCTAAAACCTTCTCAGAGTCTGATGAGTGCTGGTTGCAAGTCCAGTGGTATCAGTTGTGGGGTATCATACAGATTAGTAACAGTATTCAAGGCACCAGAAGAGGAGGTCCGAACAACAACTTACTCTAATCCTCTCCTTTTCATAGCTGCACGTAGAGAAACATGCAACAGATCAAACATTTCATCACTGCTACTGCAGAAGAGAGGTATCTGTTTTCACCATGGGGTTGCTTCCTCCTCCTCAAACAAAAATAATGTTATGTGGTCTGTTACAAAACTCCCCAGTTTATGTTTAAATAATTTGCTTTTCATTTATTTCCAGAAATTTGCTTTGTTTTCTTTATTTTAACATTTCATATGCAGGAAGGAAACTCAAAAAAAAGTTGCAGAATTTCTGAGTGCAGCAATGAAAAGTAAAACAGCATACTTGTTAGAAAAAGAATTGTGAGGTCACCACTAACTTGTTTACAAATATCTGATTTACACTCAAAAACTTCACACACTTTACTGAAAATTGGGACACATTATTTGACCTCATATTAGCTTAACTCTATTACTCTCTCTTCTTTGTTGGACATAAGGCATATCTGTAAATAGTTATTTGTTATACATAGTTTATTAGTATTTTTGACTTATTATATGCTTGTTATCTTTTTTGTATTATATTAAAATTGTTAAAGAGATTTTACAAAAAAAAAAAAAAAGAATTGTGAGGTTAACTGGCTTAATCAACAGTGCCATTGGGAAGATAAAATATTAATTTATTTGCAGTCATATCTGGCATATTGCACCCAAGCAATTCCAGACAGTATTAATAAACATTTTATTTTACCTCCCCTTATATTGTTCACCTCATCGTCCTGCTCTTCTTTGCCCAACAAATTTTATCTCCTAGTAAAAATGCTGTAGCCTATGATCCAGTGATGTCACTGCCACAGTCTGCTTTTACCCTCATCAGAGCACAACAAATGTCATGAGACAGAAGGCCAGGATGCATAGATACTTGTAAGGTCTAGCTGTGTCCACCCCTCAAGCATCCATATAGACATCCTTGTTAAATACAAAAAAAATGTTCCCTTGTTGGCTGCTGCAGCCAATCAGAAAATGAAAACATACTTCTCTGGCTGCTACAGCCAATCAGGTCCCTTACTTCACAGATACAAGAGTGGCTCTCCTTTACCCACTGAAGGGACTCCAACAGCTGCACTGGATGTGTCTACTTCTGTTTCACAATGGTGGAAGGTGCTTCACCTGAGTGATCTGCCCTAGCCAGCCAATTACCTTTGAACCCTACTAGCACTCAGGACATCAATCCCAATTCCCAGCCTTCCTTTAGCTTCCAACCTATCTCTACCTCTTTAATTTGGAATCTAATAAAAAAACTAAAACCTACCACCCTAGCTGCTGACCTTCTCCCTGCTAAATATTTACAAAAAGCCACAGATAGTATAGCATTCCCCATAAGCATTCTAATCAATAGGTCCATAGCTGAAGCCAAAGTCCCCTCCATATGGAAAATATCTTATGTTATACCTCTCCATAAAGGTGGCTGCTCTACCGAACTATCAAACTATAGGCCCATAGCCATCTTGTCACCACTGGCTAAGATCCTGGAAAAATGCGTCTACAAACAACTCCTGTACTTCCTAACCCAGAACAATCTACTGGCTAAATCTCAGCATGGCTTTAGATCACATCATAGCACTACCACAGCCCTCCTCTCCTTCACCAATGATATTTACCATAACAGAAACAAGAAGAAGTTCTCTTCGGTTCTATTCTTGGATCTTTCCAAAGTGTTCGATATGGTTAACCATCGGCTGTTAATCCACACTCTGACTAATATATCCCTAGGTCACCACTCCCTTCAATGCTTCCAATCCTATCTGCATAGTAGACAATAAGCAGTACTATGGCAAAATAATCTATCTAACCTTCTTCCTAACACCCTAGGTGTCCTCCAGGGGTCTATCCTGGGTCCACTGCTATTCTCCATATTTATTAATGATCTCTACACTGTCATCCCAAATGCCAGCTGCATTCAGTATGCAGATGACTCCACATTTATCTGCACTGGTACCACCAAGGATGAGCTACAGGCAAGTACTCAGTCAACTTTCAACCTGGTTGAAAATTGGCTTGCAGGCCAATGTCTCCTTCTAAACCCCAATAAAACAAAACTGCTATTTTTCTCTCCCACGCATAAATCCCTGGTGGTATCCTTCTCCATTACCTCTAAAAATGGCACTATCATTGCCCCAGATGTCCACACAAAACTACTTGGGGTAATTGTAGACAACAATCTTAAATTTGATGCCCATGTAAATAAAATGATAAAAACCATTAATAAAAAAACTGGGCTCACTGTATAGAATAAAATCATTCGTTATCCCACCTGCTAGGACTGCTAATGCCCAATCCAACCTCCTCTCTACCCTCTTCTATGCCTCTCCTATACTTGCCAACTTAAACAAATGGAACTTAATAGACTCTCTGCCTGCTATAACAGCATAGCTAGATTCTCCACTGGGCTGCCCTACAGAACACATTGCTGTATAAACATAAAGAAATATAGGCTGGCTAGAGCTATCAAGACAGATTCAGTATAACCAACTTATAGGTTCATAGGTTCATAGGTTCATACTAGGCTATCTGCCCGAGGGCATTTACAAGCCTAGCCCATCGTTTTGTGGCTTAGGCCACCCCTTTAGTATGGGGAACTATACCCATTATTTTTCTGTGCCTCTGTCGAGCAGTGACACTGAGGTAATCCCTGGGGTATATCTGCGATCTCCCATCCATTGGTCAAGATTTCTCTTGAACAAGGCCAGCGAGGTGCTCTGCCTCACATGTACCGGGATTTTGTTCCACAGCATAGGGAGTCTTTGGGTGATGAATCTATCCCTCCAGCACGTCCTATTAATAGCCGTGTCAAGGTTTAAGTCTCCCGCCCTTGTGGCTCTGATGGATCTAGATTTTTGAGGTGAAGCATATTCATCAAATCTGGGTTTGACATGGCCTTGTATGTTAGGCAAAGGTCACCTCTGAGCAAGCGGTGGCGACTGAATAGAGCTGGAGTTCTTTCAGTCGGGCAGCATAGGACAGATTTTGAGACCCTTTATCCTTTTGGTGAGGAACTTTTGTGGCCTCTCCAGCTGCTGCAAGTGTCGGGTCAGATACATTCGAATGGGGCATTGTACTCAATCATTGGTCTGATGAGTGATGAGTAAAGGGAGACTATGACCTCCCTTGATCTAGATGAGAATCCCTTCATGATAAGGTGGGCAATGTAGAAGGTCTTCCTAACTACTTTAGCTACATGGGTGTCGAATGACAGACTACTATCAACCTGGGTCCCCAGGTCCCTGATAACTTCTTCTGTGCTCAGTGGATTGCCACCTATTTGGTAGCTAGGGGTAACCTTGTTTTTCCCGAAGGGTATGACTATGCATTTTTGGCATTTAACTTTAGGCCGTGGCTCTGGCACCAGTTATCCGTTTCTGTGAGACCCTTCTGAAGGATATCTGTGTCAGATGTGTTTTCTACTATGGCCCAGTTTGCAGTCATCTGCAAACTTTGTCAGCCATAACCCTCCTGTGTTTGCTTGTACTTGGAAAAGTAGATGCCAAACAAGAGTGGGCCCAGGACTGAGCCCTGTGGGACACCACTTGTGACAGGCTTTGAGTCTGACATGGCGCCAGCAGCTCTGACCCTGTGGGTTCTGTCACTCAGCCAGTTTGCAACCCATCTTGTGATGTATGGGTTGACATTTAAGCTGATGAGTTTTCAATGATACCCGAATGGGGTATTGTATCGAAGGCCTTAGCCAGATCGAGGTAGGCTGTATGGACTGCCTTTCCCTCATCAATGGCTTTGGTGACTGTTTTGAAAAAGTCAACCAAGTTTAAAAGGCATGATCTGCCTTTGACAAAGCCAAACTGGGTTGGATCCAAAGTCTGCAAATTCCCTATGTCTTTATTTATGAGGTCCATTATGATCCTCTCCATGGCTTTGCAGATAAGGCTTGTCAAGCTAATGGGCGGTAATTTCCAGGGTCGGTGGAGGCACCGCCTTTGTGAAGTGGTACCACAGTTGCAGTGCGCCACTCCTGGAGTGCGTATCCAGAGGTAAGACTTTGATTAAACAGCTGTCCTAGCTGTGGGTTTAATTCCTCATTGAGTTCATGGAGCACACAGCCGGGGACACCATCAGGTCCCATGGATGCTGTGTTTTTTGCTTTGGAGAGAGCAGTTCTCACTTGGGCTGGAGATGTTTGGGGGCTGCAATCGTTTGGTATAGATATCTCTCCTTTTGGGGAGGGGAGAAGTTTGCACTGAACCTGTCAGCCAGTATGTTGGCAATGTCTGTAGGATCAGTAATCTTCACATCATTTTGAACTAGCTCTGAGCATATCTGGGAGTTTCCTCCCAGGTTTCTAACATAGCTAAAGAAGGCCTTATGATTGTCTTTTGAGTCTTTAGCTATTTTTCTCTCGAAATTTGCTTTGGATGATTTTATGAGAGCTCTTAGTTTTTACTTATAGTGATCAAGGGTGTCTTACCTTTTAAGGATTTTGCTCTATCTTGTAGTAGCTTCCTCCTTTTGTTGTAGAGTTTGTTTATGGCTGGGGTCCACCAGACTGGATGCTTGCCTTTGGTACAAAGAGTCTTTGTTTTGCTTGGGATTGCCTTATCCATGCAGTCCTGCAGGTGCTGGTAGAAGGCATTTGTAAGTGATTCAGCGGCTTGAGTACTGTTTTCCCGCTCGGGGCCTTAAAGGAGACCACACTAGTCTTTAGAAGTGTGAAGTCGGCTTTTGAGAAGTTCTTTACTGTGGTCTTTTTATTTCAGGTGGGGGTGGGATGAGGACCTCCAGCGAGATTAGTTTGTGGTCTGATCTCACCAGTGAGGGTACACCTCCGGTGTTGAACATTGTGCTCCCATGTTCGTGATGATGAGATCAAGTATGTTATCTCCTCTTGTGGGGATGGTGACTAGTTGTTCCATGGCATTTGAGTTTATGAATTCCAGGAACTTTTGGGCTAGGGTGTTTGGGCTTGAGTAGTGTTCCCAGTCTATATTAGGGTAATTGAAGTCACCTAGTATGATGGTGTTTGGTGATACATTTATCCCTCTAGTGTTTTCAGGAAGGCCATGTGAGGTTCCTGAGTTTGTGAGGGTGGCCTGTAACATGCTACAATTTGCAGAGCAGTCTTGCCTATGGTTAATTGCACCTGGATGGTCTCCGATGCATCGTGCGTTGCCACCAGTCTTGAGGTGTGGGTGTCCTTGATGAATATGGATACCCCCTCCTTTCTTGGTATTGTCCAGATTTTGGGGCGGAGCATGATATGAGGTAAAACCTGATAGCGCCGGGGTGCTCTCAGGAGCCTTGAACCAGGTTTCTGTCACAGCACAGACATCGATGTTCTCCATACTGAGAAGGGCCTCGAGTGCGTGCATTTTGAGATTTAGACTTCTGGCATTGAGCAGCATTACCCTTAGTTTTTTCCTTTTTTGTGTTCTAGGGTGGTATGTTTAGAATTTGAGCCTTGCCTAAAAAAGGCACTATGGGGGTGGCAAGAGCCTTTGCCAATATCCGGAATCCCAGGGGTGACAGGTGCAAGCCGTCCCTTGCGAAGCAGCGTGGCTTGTCCAGCATGTCATCCCAGGCAGACAGACACTGGATCCCCTTTGAATGACACCAGTGTTTAAGCCAATTGTTAAAGCTGATCATCTTATCTCTGTATTGTGGCATCATTCTTGGTGAAGGTAGGATACTGCTCAAGGTCAGGGTCATACCTGTCTGGGCTACATAATCAGAGAGCTCCTCAATGTCTCTTTTCATGTAGTCCAAGGAGGTGCGTCTCAGGTCGTTTACACCAGCGTGGACAATGACTGAATCATATTTGTACCTGCTGTTGAGAGACCTGAGTGCTTGCGTTATGTGGCGGATTCTAGCGCCCGACAGGCAGCTTACTGTGACCTTCTCCTTACTCAGTCTGGTGGCGGGGCGTCAGTGTGTCTGACTATGGAGTCACCAATGACTAGTGTGTCTGGCATTGTGTTTGGCCTTAAGGGCTGTGACTGTTTGACACTCTGACTGTGAGGTCTATGTGTTGCAGGTGTTGTGTTCTGAGGTGGTGGTTGTTTGGGTGTCTGCTTTGGTGGCCTCTGCTGTTTTGGTAGATTTTGATCAGAGCCTCCGAGTATGTCTTTGTGTGTTTATGTGTATGATTTGAGGTTGTAATGGTAATATGTGAGACTGGGTCTATAGTGTGTGTGGTAACCTTCTCCTCCTGACTGGTCTTGCCAGTCCTATGTTGAAGAGCTCAGCCTCCAGTTTGGCCGTGTAGTTGCATCTCGCATGTATTTGTGTTTTGTGGGAGGAGGAGAGGGTTGTCTGTGTACATGAGGCAATTGTAACATTGCCTCAATATTCCCAGGTTCACCAGCTGAGCAGGAGAGGACACTAGCAACTGATCCCTCGACATGCTAGAAGGAATAGACAAAAAACTTTAAAAAGATTCGGGGCGTGGGTGACCGAGAAATGGGGGTTGCCTTTTGGGGTACTATCTATGACAAGAGTGCCGTATCAAGGTAATAAGTACTGTAGGAGCAAGTGCTACGTTTAACAGATAGAGAATAGTCTACTTGGAGTCAAGTAGAGATGATCTTTTAATTATAGGATACGCTGATTAGATCAGTAGTATAGTTCGAGGAAGGTAGTTTTAAGGGAAAATTTGAAGAGTGGACTTTAGGTAGCCGAATAGTTTAAACCTGCTTAACCGGCTGCCCTAGTGTGCAACAGTAGCAACTCAGCTAAATCGGGCTAAATCAGCTAAAGCGTGCTTTATAGCAGGGGCGGATAAGACAGGAAATGACCCAAATTGGCCAACAAACCACAAGTCACTGCCCTAAACCACTCCTCCGAGGACAAATGAAGGAGTTATGGAAATGACCCTAGTGGCCAATAAAACTACAGTTTCAAGTCAGTAACCACCTCTCCGGGGCAGGAAGCTGCTCAATGTTAGTCACTCCCACTGATAAACACAGAGACCTTCCTTCAGCCCAAGCAAAAATGGCCTCACAGAAACTTTCAAACAGTTCAGGAACAGCAAGCCTGTAACTGAACTTTTTTAACTCTCAGAAAAGTGGGAAAAAAGCAAGATTTTTTTTTGTTTTTGTTTTTACAGAGATAGCAGAGGTTCACAAGTAATATCTAGTTATAACAGTGCAGTAAATGACCCCACACAAGAGTGCTAGGTCAAGGACAGAAAATATGCAAGTTTTAAGAAAAACGATTTAAAATTAAGTGCAAACAGGAATTTCAGCAAACAGCTTTTGGTTGTGCTCTAAATACAGCTACTAATACAGAAATCAAGTTTAACAAGCCAGAAAATGCTCAAGCTAGGCAGCTATGCAGAAAAACTTAGCAAATAAACAGAGAAAAATACTTAAAATCTCAAAAGTGGCTCCTTCTTCTCTCAGCGTTTTTCCTCTTGGAGGGTGCTTCACCAACAGCCAACAAGCCTGAAAAGACGCTCAAACCACGAGGCAACTAGGTTTTAAGAGAGGAAGATGAAGGAGTTATGGAAATGACCCTAGTGGCCAATAAAACTACAGTTTCAAGTCAGTAACCACCTCTCCGGGGCAGGGAAGCTGCTCAATGTTAGTCACTCCCACTGATAAACACAGAGACCTTCCTTCAGCCCAAGCAAAAATGGCCTCACAGAAACTTTCAAACAGTTCAGGAACAGCAAGCCTGTAACTGAACTTTTAACTCTCAGAAAAGTGGGAAAAAAGCAAGATTTTTTTTTGTTTTGTTTTTACAGAGATAGCAGAGGTTCACAAGTAATATCAAGTTATAACAGTGCAGTAAATGACCCCACACAAGAGTGCTAGGTCAAGGACAGAAAATATGCAAGTTTTAAGAAAAAACGATTTAAAATTAAGTGCAAACAGGAAATTCAGCAAACAGCTTTTGGTTGTGCTCTAAATACAGCTACTAATACAGAAATCACGTTTAACAAGCCAGAAAATGCTCAAGCTAGGCAGCTATGCAGAAAAACTTAGCAAATAAACAGAGAAAAAATACTTAAAATCTCAAAAGTGGCTCCCTTCTTCTCTCAGCGTTTTTCCTCTTGGAGGGTGCTTCACCAACAGCCAACAAGCCTGAAAAGACGCTCAAACCACGAGGCAACTAGGTTTTAAGAGAGGAAGATGAAGGAGTTATGGAAATGACCCTAGTGGCCAATAAAACTACAGTTTCAAGTCAGTAACCACCTCTCCGGGGGGCAGGGAAGCTGCTCAATGTTAGTCACTCCCACTGATAAACACAGAGACCTTCCTTCAGCCCAAGCAAAAATGGCCTCACAGAAACTTTCAAACAGTTCAGGAACAGCAAGCCTGTAACTGAACTTTAACTCTCAGAAAAGTGGGAAAAAGCAAGATTTTTTTTTTTGTTTTGTTTTTACAGAGATAGCAGAGGTTCACAAGTAATATCAAGTTATAACAGTGCAGTAAATGACCCCACACAAGAGTGCTAGGTCAAGGACAGAAAATATGCAAGTTTTAAGAAAAAACGATTTAAAATTAAGTGCAAACAGGAAATTCAGCAAACAGCTTTTGGTTGTGCTCTAAATACAGCTACTAATACAGAAATCAAGTTTAACAAGCCAGAAAATGCTCAAGCTAGGCAGCTATGCAGAAAAACTTAGCAAATAAACAGAGAAAAAATACTTAAAATCTCAAAAGTGGCTCCCTTCTTCTCTCAGCGTTTTTTCCTCTTGGAGGGTGCTTCACCAACAGCCAACAAGCCTGAAAAGACGCTCAAACCACGAGGCAACTAGGTTTTAAGAGAGGAAGATGAAGGAGTTATGGAAATGACCCTAGTGGCCAATAAAACTACAGTTTCAAGTCAGTAACCACCTCTCCGGGGGGCAGGGAAGCTGCTCAATGTTAGTCACTCCCACTGATAAACACAGAGACCTTCCTTCAGCCCAAGCAAAAATGGCCTCACAGAAACTTTCAAACAGTTCAGGAACAGCAAGCCTGTAACTGAACTTTAACTCTCAGAAAAGTGGGAAAAAAGCAAGATTTTTTTTGTTTTTGGTTTTTACAGAGATAGCAGAGGTTCACAAGTAATATCAAGTTATAACAGTGCAGTAAATGACCCCACACAAGAGTGCTAGGTCAAGGACAGAAAATATGCAAGTTTTAAGAAAAAAACGATTTAAAATTAAGTGCAAACAGGAATTTCAGCAAACAGCTTTTGGTTGTGCTCTAAATACAGCTACTAATACAGAAATCAAGTTTAACAAGCCAGAAAATGCTCAAGCTAGGCAGCTATGCAGAAAAACTTAGCAAATAAACAGAGAAAAATACTTAAAATCTCAAAAGTGGCTCCTTCTTCTCTCAGCGTTTTTCCTCTTGGAGGGTGCTTCACCAACAGCCAACAAGCCTGAAAAGACGCTCAAACCACGAGGCAACTAGGTTTTAAGAGAGGAAGATGAAGGAGTTATGGAAATGACCCCTAGTGGCCAATAAAACTACAGTTTCAAGTCAGTAACCACCTCTCCGGGGGCAGGGAAGCTGCTCAATGTTAGTCACTCCCACTGATAAACACAGAGACCTTCCTTCAGCCCAAGCAAAAATGGCCTCACAGAAACTTTCAAACAGTTCAGGAACAGCAAGCCTGTAACTGAACTTTTTTAACTCTCAGAAAAGTGGGAAAAAAGCAAGATTTTTTTTTGTTTTGTTTTTACAGAGATAGCAGAGGTTCACAAGTAATATCAAGTTATAACAGTGCAGTAAATGACCCCACACAAGAGTGCTAGGTCAAGGACAGAAAATATGCAAGTTTTAAGAAAAAAACGATTTAAAATTAAGTGCAAACAGGAAATTCAGCAAACAGCTTTTGGTTGTGCTCTAAATACAGCTACTAATACAGAAATCAAGTTTAACAAGCCAGAAAATGCTCAAGCTAGGCAGCTATGCAGAAAAACTTAGCAAATAAACAGAGAAAAAATACTTAAAATCTCAAAAGTGGCTCCCTTCTTCTCTCAGCGTTTTTTCCTCTTGGAGGGTGCTTCACCAACAGCCAACAAGCCTGAAATTATAGCTTTCAAAGTTCTTAACCAACCTGATAATGCCCCTGCTTTAAGAAATACCATCAAACCTCACACCAACCAAAGATCACTTAGATCATCCAATAGAATTGTAGTGCAAACCACTATAGCTCACAACTTAGCCGGGAACTCCACGTTTGCCAACTCGGTAGGCAAAGCTTGGAACTCACTACCCCCAGACATCACAACAAACACTACCCTTTTTAAATTTAAGACAGACCTCAGGCAGTACTTCATGACTCAGTGGCTTTGTCCCTGTGCCAGGCCTGATTAAATACTTGGTAACACTTGTACACCTGTATCAGATGAACAATTGCTTTTGTAATTAATAGTCAATTCAATGCTACTGTGTTATAATCAGCTGTCCAGATGTAAAGCATCCTATTTCAGCTAAGCTATACTATGAGTATTAACTTGACTGTTTGTTATTTATGAACTTTAGAGTGTTTTACATAAGTTTGCTTCTCTGTATTACTTCCTTTGGAGCTTTTCTCCCTGGGCCTCTGCTGAAAATGGACATGTATCCAGTCGGACTATCCCGGTCAACAAATGTTAAATAAATAAATAAAATAAATCTGGGGTAAAAGATGAGGGGTCTAAGATACAACAAATGACCACATCAGAGCCACCTACCTGAGGATGAAGCAAATTGCTAGCCTGCTGTGGTGGCAAAGGCTGTTTGCTTATTTTTTTTTTCTTTTTGTGGCTGGAATAAAGACTGACATTGGGATCAGCTGTATGTTACATGGTCAAGCCAAAAATGGTGACTCTTTCCCATAAAAGACAAGTAGCAATTGCTGGTGAACACTACCAATCCACAAAAGTTCATTATTTGACAGAAAACACAGTAAAAACAGTTTAGAGCACATGCCTGCACCACAAAAGTAAAATAAATATAGTTTTTCCATGTAAAAAATATTTTCAGTTACTTTATACCATTTTTAAACTGACAGAAAAAAGCGTGCTCTTACAGTCTCAAGACAGTCCATTAAGACACAACACTCCTAGCTTTAAAATAACTTTCCTGAAGAGGAAAATAATAAAACATCAATAAAATTAAGAAAATGGAAGTCTTTTTCCCACTAAAGAAAACTTATCTGCCCAGCAAAGGAAAGTACAAGCCGACCATCAATCCTCAGTGGCAGTAAAATTCTTGAGGGCAGCAAACTCAAGCTTGTCTTTTAGTTAGCTCAGCTCAAACTGCCTGACAGTCTGGGCATGTGGAAGGTGCCTGAAACTTTGGAAGTTGGCTGGTTGTTATATCCTTGGCAGGATATTTCCTTATTATAGCTAAGGTTACTGCAGCAGTGCTCAATATGATAAACATCAGACTGCCCTATCTCAGACAACTTATGATGTTAAGTATTCAGTATCAAAGTGAATTCAGAATATGATAGTTTAACAAATGGCTTAATGTTTCTGGTAGGTTCATGAAGCATTATTTATAAATATTAATTATTCTTTTACACTAATTCATGTAACACCAGAATAAGTTTATAGTACATTGTGGGGCATAATCCAGGTTTAACGATCCCCGTCAGAAGTATTTTACTCAATGTATTTTAATTTTTTGCTCACTTTGCCAGTTGTTCAGACCATTCTAGCATATAAAAAAATTATGATCTGGTCTCCGATGTTAAGTTGTTACATCTTCAATAAATGGATGCAAAAAAAAATACACCTCGACAACAGAGGAAAATAAAGCTTGAGAAGAGAAACTTGATATCCATTTTAAGTAAATGTGACTGCTTGCTATGATTAGATAGAACCAATCATATTTTTCGATGTGCACGGACTTCACCTTTTCCATGTAGTATCAGTTACATAGCGAGAGAGAGAGAGAGGGAGACAAGTCTAGGAGAGTTAAGTGTTTGACAACTGTGAAATCTGTAACCCAGCACACCATTGTTTTACTACATGGAATTTTAACTGCTTCAATATTCTGCGAGATCTACAGAAGGACAGAAAAAAATAAACTTTGAGAGTGTATTGCTGCAACACACTTAAATCTGTCTCTCAGACAGTGGACAAATGCAAAGTGTATATGTAATTTCTAACATATCTAAAAGCTGTTACACACATCATGCTGCTACATACAAAAGTACACGTGGCGACACAAAGAGTATTACAGCTACTACAGCTCTTTGAGCTTCCAGTCACTGTTCTGTGCTGGCTACTGTCTATTCATAACTAGAATATAACATTGCAATAACCTGCAAAGCAAAGTTGTCTTTTTCCAAGTGTCTGAGTGTAATTAAAATACTATTATGATCTACACAGTTGTCCATCTCAGCTCTGAACAATGAAATTGCAACTGGACCACAAAAAGAAGCTTCACAGCCACACAGCTACATTGCATAATTTACTTTTAAATAATTCTTATTAACTATGTCAGTTGAATTCATAGTGACTGAGATAAACCCAGGTACTCTCCAACAAAAGTGTTACACTTCATGGTGGCCTTGACCTTTGCTCTCAAAAATAGCATGAAATGACTATATATGAGAATAACCTGGCTTCAGCAGCCTGATGACTCGCTATTGAAGACTACTACACTACTGCCTCGAGTTATTAGAAAAGCAGACAACAAGGGCATGTGTTAATTCCAGTTGAGTGTCATTTGTAGTTCTGTTACATAACAGTAGCTTAGTTCCCTGCAGGTGACATGAAATCTCAGAACATCTTTCTAAAGTCTTACTATGATGGTGATCGCAGCAATCAACCGCATTGAAATGCAAGCTTTGCTTGTTCTTAAAAGATTTTAGTAAATGAGAATAGTATGGTTTTGGTATCTTTCTGGCTGTCACATGTTCCACACTTCTTTGTAAATTTTCAGAAGATGTTTCAAAAATCGCAGGTTACCACCTGTATTTGCCCTGCTTTAAGCAACCATAGAGAATCTAAGCTGGTCATTCATTGCAACTACTGGTGTTTCCTTATACATTAAAAACCTTCAATTGAAAGTTTAGCAAAGTTGCCAATAATGTAGTCACTTAAATTAAAAATGAAAACTTCTGAAGACAGATGAGGTGCATCTGGTAGGACTCCAGTGAATCCACTAAACAGATGGTATCTAAGGGACCTTCTAAAGGAGCAGTCTAACTTGCACACCCTAATGAGGGATGTAATCACCTTTTAAAAGATCAGTGCAACATTGGCAAAACAAATCCTACTTGATGTCTAAAGCTGGACCATTGATAAAGCTAACCCCCGACCTTATGAACTGAACTACCTAGCATTGATATAAGATATCAGATGATCTTTCTGGTAAGCAAGACTTAAGTCAAGTAGGGCAAGGAAGGTGAGAGTGATAATCTGAAATATACTTCTAGGATGCAAATGACAGCCAGTTCAAATTCTGCAGCATAGGCATAATATGATACATCTAACTGTTACTTATCAGTCTATTACATTGCCAAGGAATTCTGAACCCATTGCCAAGTGGTGCAGATTGCCTACAAAAAGCCAGTGGTGCAGAGCTTTGTAGTAGTTGAGCTAGAACACAGCCAGGGCATAAATTACTTTCAAAGGACAAATATGGAACACAGCCTAAGATGTAGAATATATGCTTAACATAATGATAAGATACTGTTAAACAACTGAAACATGGTCCTTCAGTGACAGTGCATTATTCAGAACAAAGCACACAGCTTCAGTGCAAAATATGAATTTCAACTGAACCCACACAAGTATGCAGTTATTAAAAAGGAAGATGAATTTGGTTAATGGTAGGATGCACCTTATTGTTTCAGTTTTCATTGTGCTGAGCTACAGGTGAGTATGCATCATACAACCAATGGTTAAACTAAGCTAGTCCTCTAGAGCTAAAAACCCTGCAAACTTTCTGGGAAAAATAAGAGGCATAACTGAATGCCCTTTGTATGTGACTTAAATAAATATCTTTCCTTATAATAGTCTCACTGATCAGAAGCAAGCAGCTAGTAAACAACAAGGGAGTCAGAATAGCAACACACTCCAGTTAGTAGGAGCCCAGTGAATTAAGGCCCGTGCATTAAATGCTGAATAGTTATGAAGATGCACTAAGCAAACAAGTCAAGAACAGTAACTGATAACCTACAATGTAATCCAGATGTATGATACAGCAACTGATAACCTACAATGTAACCAGATGCATGATACAGCAACTTATAACCTACAATGTAACCAGATGTATGATATAACAACTGGTAAACCAACGAAACAAGTTCAACAAATTACCACTGGTAAAACACGAAGTCCACAGCAGAAAGATCAACAGGACCCAAGGTGAAACAGAATATTTTAATTCCAACGTAGCCAGTCCGAAACACAACTCTGGTATAAAATTTGTATCAAGCGCTTTAAACAGAATTTTAGGGCTTAAATACTAAATGAATTGTTAATACATTATGTTATGTAGCTTTAAATTTTTAATTAAGTAATTGGTATGATGTCAATGTTTTAATTATGTAATTAATGGTTTTATATAATATGAAAGCAATTCTTTTGTGGTTCATCTTGAGAAAGCCTGGGAGAGCCCGGGTGAAAGCGCTTGATACAAATTTTATACCAGAGTTGTGTTTCGGACTGGCTACGTTGGAATTAAAATATTCTGTTTCACCTTGGGTCCTGTTGATCTTTCTGCTGTGGACTTCGTGTTTTACCAGTGGTAATTTGTTGAACTTTTTTCATTGGTTTGGCGTTTTTCTACATGGCGGAAAGTACGGGGACCTTGGACTTCAATAATACACCTAGCATTCTGGCTGAGGATCAACAATTGTCGGACGATGACCCGGTAACCAGAGGGGAATTCAGACAAGTCATTTGTCTTTTGACTCAACTTAGTGGGTTACTGACCAACGAAGGCAGTAACAGAACGGCTGGAATACCACCCAATCAGCAAGAGTTTCTTAAGGGCAATAAACCAATAGTGAGACAGAAAGGGAACTCCACAGCGGAAGTATTGGAGGAACCGTGACTGGCTGACTTGAATTGACAAGACCAACCTAACAGACATCAAGTTTTGAAACAAGGAACTAACACACACGTTCACAAGGACTTTAATTTTAACAAATGGACTAGCAAACATTTTTCTTTTGCTCAAGGTACTGTGCAGTTTTCTAATAGTAATAATAATAATGTTTTTTTGGAGCAAACAGTAACAGAATTAAACAATAAGTTGTATGCTTATAAGTCAGCACAACTTTAAATTGAATATTTAACAGAATGTATCCGGGTACAGCGTATACCGAAGGGTTTACGCTTTAATAGGTTTCCCAACAATGCTATTCCTGGTTCGATTCTGTTCAATGAAATTACTGATTTATTCGATAGAGCTGGCCTTGACATGTTAAAACTAATGGTCAATGATTATGAAAGCAGAGCTGCCTCTTTACTAACAGAAATTAATACTCTAAACAACTCTGTTGTCAATGACAATAATTTTAATAGTATCAAAAAAGATTATGAAAGCTCGTTTAGAGAAGTCGATGAGCATTGTAACAGGGTGGTTAATAGGAAAATTAAAAAACTAGAGAGGGACCTGCAGGAATATAAGAATGGGGTCGCATACAGCCTTAACAAGAGGAGTAGAGGGCCATCCACTAGAATGAATAACAACAATGTGTTTAATAATGAATAAGAAGAGAGAAATGAAGTTGTTCATTTAGCACAAGCTCCTAGAAGAAGTGAAAGGTTGGCTCAAAAAGTTAATCAACCATCAAATCAGGTTTTTCATTATGCCCAAGGGAGGCAAGGGAGCAGGGAAATGAACCAACAAGCACAAGGGTGGAACAGGTTCAGGAGACAATGAATCCAGTTTCTTTCTTAGGTATTGAATTAGACCCAGATTATTCTAGTTTTAATTTAACATCGTGCAAAGTAGTGAAACAGGGTAATTTTTCCATTCATAATTATACAGACATAGAACTTAGTGATGTGCATTTCAAACTTTTTTCTAAAGGGTTGCAATTTGTCCCCACCCGCCCTATTAATATTACTAAAACAGTTTTAGATTTGAAGTTATTTACACATCAGCTTAATTTAAATATTTATTTTGAAGGAAAGCAGTGCCCACAGAATTTGTTTCAAAGGGCCAGTACATTCAATCCACCCTTACACCCTGCCCTAAAAATCTTCGAAGAACTTGTGGAAATTCACATCAGGAATCTTCAAAAGAACAGCAAAGAAGGGCATCCCAATAATTTTTCAGAGGATTTACATCGGGTAATGGAATTCCTAAGAAAAGAAGATATTAGAGTCATGAAAACTGACAAGGGTGGGGGAGTTGTGCTAATGTACAAACAAAAATATGAGGCATACATTTATAATTTATTACATGATACGGATCTATACACTGAAGTTTCAATCAATGAGCGTAATATAGCCTACGCCAAAATTAGATTTATGTTAGAGGGTCACCTTTTACAAGGCGTTATTATTGAACAGTTATTCAATTATCTTTTGGTTCAAAAACCTTTGACACCAGTCATATTTGGTATACCAAAACTGCACAAAGGATTACAACTGTTAAAATTCAGACCAATAGTGTCTGGGGCAAAAGGTATAACAGAACCTTTGGGGACATTTATTGACACTTCAACAAAGAACTTAGTAACATCACTAAATTACCTTTGTAAAGATTCTTGGGAATTTTTAAGTAACATCAAAAATGAGTTTTTCTTAGAAACACAATATATGATTACCATCGACATAATTGATTTGTTCCCCAGTATCCCACACTCTATAGGCCTTGAATGGTTTAACAGTGTGCTTATAAAATCTTCAGGTTTTAGTGCTAATATGACAGGTTTACTTGTAGAATTTATGAGTGTTATTCTCAACAACAATTTTATTTTCTTCAATGGTGAACTGTACAAACAAAATAGAGAGGTGGCTATGGGGACACCATGTGCCTCAGTGTATGCCAACATGGTTCTACATCATTGGGAGTCAAAGTACATCTTTCCATTGAATTGGGCCCAATACATCATTCATTACCAGAGATACCTGGATGACATATGTATTTTGTGGAGTGGGGATCTAGATGAATTTGATAGTTTCATGCAATATATAGGTTCCACTACAGATTTCCTCAAATTTACATATGTAATACATCCACAATACTTGCACTATCTAGATGTGAACCTGGAGAAAAACATGACCTTGAACTGTTTGCAATCAAGTATTTTTAGAAAAACTACCTATTCCAACATGTTCCTACATTTTGATAGTGGCCACCCGCTATTTCAAAAAAAGGGCATTATAAAAGGGCAGTTAATCAGGGCCTCTAGAATTTGTAGTAATGACGATTTATTTCAAAAAGAGATAGAGTTTCTTAGAAGTTTATTTATTGAGAAAGGCTACCCTGCCAATTTATTTGACACCCTGGCTGCAGAAGTTCAATCTAAAAGAACGAACCAGTTCTTTCCATTGTTAGGTAAAACATTAGATCTAAAGCTAGAAGTTGAACAAAATATGGACAGTAGAAAAGGTAACGCCTTTCTGTATACTTACAATAACGACAGTGTTGAAATAGAAAATACAATTTCTAGGTATTGGCCTATTTTATCTATGAATGATGACATTAATAAGATTATCCCAAAAACACCACAATTTGTAAGAAAAAGGAACATCAATCTTAAAGATTTATTTGAGAAAGATTTTGTAGCTAACTTGCAGAAAAATCAACCAGAGATGGGCACTTTTAAATGTAAATCATGTAAACAGTGTCCATTTATGGTTAATAGTAAGGGAATATATTTAAAATCTAGGAAAATGAATATATCCTCACCAGGCCATTTCAATTGTAACACTAAGAGTGTTGTTTACCTTGGTTTTTGCCAACAATGTCTTTGCTTCTATGTGGGTAAGACAGAAAGAACATTAAGAAAAAGGGTGTATGAACACCTGTATGAGATCAGTAAGAAGAAAGAAACCAACGCTTTTTATAAACACTCGCTGGTCTGTAAGGATATTGCCCTTAAATTTTTAGTGCTTGATCAAGTTGTATGTAATGCAAGAGGTGGTGATTGGGAGATGTCCCTTGAGTACAGGGAATTGCTCTGGCAACTAAAATTAAATGCTTTGAAATGGCCAGGGCTTAATGATTCCATTAGTATTAGCAGTGTTCTTAAAAGTAGAAGAGCGAAATTATAGGAGTTGTGAATTTTTTCCAAACAATTTTTGTTAAACAATTTTTGTTAAACAGTTATTTAAGTGTTATTATTGTAATACATTTAACATTAATGGAACATTGGTAAAAAAGGGGCAATATGTAATGTATAGGTTGATATAGGGTAATTATTATTTATTTAACTGTTTGCCTTTAGGTTTTTCAGTTTGTGATGTGTTTGATGGCCATATTATTCTTGCTCCTGTTGTTTTTAATAATGTTTTTAATAAAGTGTTGAATAATTCTTTTCATAATTTTCACAATTATAATTTTTTTATTTTTTTTATTTTTTATTATTTCTTTACAGAAGTTTAGTTAGATTTTCTGCACAGTACCTTTGATTAATTAGGGTATATAATGTACTTGTAAGTTATAGTTGTGTCAACTATAAACAGAATTTTAGGGCTTAAATACTAAATGAATTGTTAATACATTATGTTATGTAGCTTTACATTTTTAATTAAGTAATTGGTATGATGTCAACGTTTTAATTATGTAATTAACGGTTTTATATAATATGAAAGCAATTCTTTTGTGGTTCATCTTGAGAAAGACTGGGAGAGCCCGGGTGAAAGCGCTTGATACAAATTTTATACCAGAGTTGTGTTTCGGACTGGCTACGTTGGAATTAAAATAACAACTGGTATCCTGCAATGTAACCAGATGCATGATACAGCAACTGATAACCTACAATGTTATGAGCTGCATGATACAGCAATTGATAATCTGCAATGTAAGCAGATGCATGATACAGCAACTGATAACCTACAATGTAACCAGATGCGTGATACAGCAACTGATAACCTACAATGTAACCAGCTGCATGATACAGCAACTAATAACCTACAATGTAACCAGATGAATGATGCAGCAATTAACCTACAATGTAACTAGATGCATGATACAGTAACTGATAACCTACAATGTAACCAGATGCATGATACAGCAACTGATAACCTACAATGTAACCAGATGCATGATACAGAAACTAATAACCTACAATATAACCAGATGCATGATGCAGCAACTGATAACTTACAATGTAACCAATGCATGATACAGCAACTGATAACCTACAATGTAACCAGATGCATGATACAGCAACTTATAACCTACAATGAAACCAGATGTATGATATAACAGCTGGTAACCTGCAATGTAACCAGATGCACGATACAGCAACTGATAACCTACAATGTTACGAGATGCATGATACAGCAATTGATAACCTGCAATGTAAGCAGATGCATGATACAGCAACTGATAGCCTACAATCTAACCAGATGCGTGATACAGCAACTGATTAACCTACAATGTAACCAGATGCATGATACAGCAACTAATAACCTACAATGTAACCAGATGCATGATGCAGCAATTAATCTACAATATAACTAGATGCATGATACAGCAACTGATAACCTACAATGTAACCAGATGCATGATACAGAAACTAATAACCTACAATGTAACCAGATGCATGATGCAGCAACTGATAACTTACAATGTAACCAATGCGTGATACAGCAACTGATAACCTATAATGTAACCAGATGCATGATACAGCAACTTATAACCTACAATGTAACCAGATGCATGATGCAGCAATTAATCTACAATATAACTAGATGCATGATACAGTAACTGATAACCTATAATGTAACCAGATGCATGATACAGCAACTTATAACCTACAATGTAACCAGATGCATGATACAGCAACTGATAACCTGCAATGTAACCAGATGCATGATACAGCAACTAATAACCTACAATGTAACCAGATGCATGATATAGCAGCTGATACCTTATAATGTAACCAGATGCATGATATAGCACCTGATAACCTACAATGTAACCAGATGCATGATACAGCAACTGATAACCTACAATGTAACCAGATGCAAGATACAGCAACTTATAACCTACAATGTAACCAGATTCATGATACAGCAACTGATAACCTACAATGTAACCAGATGCATGATACAGCAATTGATAAACCTACAATGTAACCAGATGCATGATGCAGCAACTGATAACCTATAATGTAACCAGATGCATGATACAGCAACTGATAACCCACAATGTAACCAGATGCATGATACAGCTACTTAATAACCTACAATGTAACCCGGATGCATTATACAGGAACTGATAACCTGCAATGTAAGCCGATGCATGATACAGCAACTGATAACCTACGACGTAGAAAGGGACTACAGGAGAATTTCTGCGCACCATAGTCAAACTAAAGACAACTTAAATGAAAAAGAAAGAAAAACATTACATGATTTAACAACAAACAATGAGTATAGATGCATGCGTCCTGATAAAGGGGGCGGGATGGTTGTCATGAGTAAAATGGACTATAATGGACATATTATGAAAATGTTAACAGATGAAGATACCTATACAATGGCATCATTGCATGAAATAAACAGGGCACACATTAAGATAGATATGAGATTGGCTGATGCCCTATATCAGGGTTCTATCAACGAAGATGAATTTGATTACCTAAGTGTCAAGTTTCCAAGAATGGCTAATATATTTGGTATACCAAAGGTCCACAAGGGTACTGACCAGTTAGAATTTAGGCCTATTGTATCGGCAAGGGGCTCTAAAACAGAACCCATGGCAGCCTTTGTGGACCATTTTTGTAAGGAATCCCTGAAAGACGCTCCACATATATTAAAAGACTCTTGGCACTGTCTAGAAAGGCTTAAAGGAATTTATGAAACTGACACAAATACCTATAGTTTCTTAACCATTGATGTGGTAAACCTTTTTCCAACAATTCCACACAAGGAAGGTTTGGAACTATTTTATAAAAGCTTAACTGACAGTCAGAGCTTTAATAAGGACAAAATAAGTATTTGTTATGACCTTATGGAACTGATATTGACCAACAATTATTTAACATTTGAAGGGGAAATTTATCACCAGATCAAAGGAGTGGCAATGGGGGCAAGATGCGCCCCAGTATATGCCAATCTGGTGTTACTTGCATGGGAAAACAGCATCATTTTTCCATCAAAATATATGGATAGAATCCTGTTAACACAAAACCAAAACTCCAACCAATAAAAACAGCAAAACGGCAAAATGCAGCTGGTATGACTTCTGTTATGTCCAAAAACACCACAAGAAATAGCGTAACACCCTTTTTATTTCCGCTTTCGTCCGTAGAATGTAAGGAAGCAGAATGGCAAATAAAGTTGAAGGCAGATCAACCACCAGGGCTTAATGATTCCATCAATATGAAATGTTTTTTAAAAAACCAAACATTGAAAATAGATAAAAGGAATGATTTATTGTGTTTACATATTTTATAGGATATGTTTTTCTTTTAAATAGATTTATTGTTTAATTTTTTAAAATCAAATATGTTATATTCAATTAATTAAATAATTGGTTTCAATGCTGTTGTGTTAATGAGACGTGTATTTAAGGAAGGAGTGTGGTCATGTATTTTATTCTGAAGAAGTCTACGGACGAAAGCGGAAATAAAAAGGGTGTTACGCTATTTCTTGTGGTGTTTTTGGACATAACAGAAGTCATACCAGCTGCATTTTGCCGTTTTGCTGTTTTTATTGGTTGGAGTTTTGGTTTTGTGTTTTCAAGTTTTAATCTACCATGGCAGATGCAGTGGGAGATCCACTATTGAACATGAGTATTTATCCTACTCCGTCTGATGATCCTGTCAACTTGGGTGCCTTGCTCGTGAGTGCTCTGACGGAAATAAAAGGGGCATTACAGATTCTAGTTGCTAACGCAAATACAAATGACAGTGTGACAAGGGTTTCCAGTCCTGTGTTGGCGGCTGGGTCTTTTCATGAATATGATACCGTGATTTGTGTAGAAAATATACCTACGATTGGAAAGAACATCACTTCCACCAACACGCTCAATTCCGGTAAGAACAGAGAGCGCATCATTGGTCCTGCGACAGTGAGTCACTTTTTCGACCGTGCGGATAATCCGTTCGAGAAATTGGGCAAACAAGGAAGTATTCCGGTTAAGAACACATTGTGGCATCGTGATTTTACTGCCAAACGTGAACAGTTCTTCAAGTTATTACAGAGGTATAACTCTATTCATTTAGAGAATTGTTACTTTACTCGTTGTATTGAGTTACAGATTATTCCAAAAGGGCTACGCTTTTTTAAGTGCCCTAATGGCGTACAAATTGCTGATCCATTTTTCAATACATTGACTAACTTTTTTAATGAAGCAGGTTTAAATTTTCTTAAGCTGTTAGTTGAGAACAATGTAAGAAAGTTGGAACTGTTGAAACAAGAAATTGTGACTTTGGAGGCGTTTTTTAAAACGCGTTTTGATAATGATGCTTTTGGTGAGTTTTTTGATAATATGGTACAGGAGTTGGAACAAGCTGTCAATGACAATATAAATCGAAAGCATAATAAACTGTTACGCGATTTAGAAGCCTATGAATCAAATGCTGCATTCACGAATTTTGTTCCTTTGATCAAATATAATAGAGCTAATAATATTGGCTACCATTCTAAAGTTCAAATGAAAGCAAAGGGAACTAGTGTTAATGAAGCCAAGTCAAGCGGTGCAAAGTATAATCATTTTGACCGAGAGAATTCTTCTTTGAATCTAAATATCGAACCATGTGTACCGAGTTTAACTAGGCAGATCCACGGCGATGACAATTCTGTAGACGCAGGTGGTAAACCACCGGGCGATAACAGCAATGGTTCTAGTTTGGACTCTGACATTAATAATTGTGTGAATGCTTCTGAGACTGATGGTAGCAATAATCCGAATATTGGACCCAATCACCATATTGGGCCCAAACAGTCTACAACTTCAAGTATCACAGGGAATAAGAAGCATTTAAACTCAGTAAAATCTGTTCTAACAAGGAGCAGGACTTTTCTGAACTCCTAGTCTTCGGGAGACGAAATTTAGATTCAGATTCTGGTCATTTTAGTGTCATCAATTTGACAAATCATGAATTCACGGTTCATGAAATGAATGTTCTTACTTTGGGACTGAATTTTGTTCCTCAATCTAAGGCTAATTATGTTGACACTGTATTAGATGTAAAAAAATATGTAAGAAAACTGAATTTAAAGTATTTGTTACATGATATATCCACCACTAACAAAGTGTTTGTAAAACCTTCTAACTTTTGTCCTAGGTTACATCATACCTTGAATACGTTCGAGCAAATTTGTATACAGGACATAGATGTCATGCTTAATAGTAGACGCAAATGTAATTATAATCTTTCAGATGCAGAAAACAAAGCCTTGAAAAAATTACAGGATTTGTGTACCAAATATAGGTTCATGAAGAGTGATAAGGGCAATAATATAGTGGTGATGACTAAAGAAAACTACATTGAAGGCATTTTGGAAATTTTAAATAATAGCGATGAATATAGTGTCATTTCGCTATTAGAGATACACAAGCGCCAGCGTAATATACATTCATATTTGTATGAAGCCCTAATGGATGGTGACATTAGTCATGATCTCTACAAGTTTTGTGTGATAGAACAACCACGCATTGGGGTTTTCTTTGGAATTCCGAAGTGTCATAAATCTTTGGTCAGTCCACCATTTAGACCAATTGTGTCTTCATCTCAGTCAATAACTGAAGGACTGGCTTTAGTAACAGATGCTTTATTGGGACCTACTGTACACAATGAAGATTCATATTTAAGGGATTCCTGGCATTTTTTAAGTAAATTAAGTGCATTTCTCTCTACTTTTTGTTTCCATCCTGAGAAACATTCAATGCTCACTGTAGATGTAGTGTCACTGTATACCTGTATTCCTCAAGATCTGGGTATTGAGGCAGTACGGAATTTTTTGACCAATCATTACAAAGGTTTTTCTACAAATACTGTTAGTTTAATTTGCAGATTTTTAGAAATTATTTTAGAAAATAATTTTTTTCTTTTTGAAAAAACTTATTATAGACAAACAAAGGGAGCAGCTATGGGGTCTCCGGCTGCCCCAGCATATGCTAATGTTGTCATGGCTATGTGGTAACATCAATTTATGCCATTATTAATTGAAAAATTCAAGATTGTATTTTGGTGTCGTTTTATTGATGATTTATTTTTCATTTTAGATCAAAATGATGTTAATAATGAAGAGTTTAGAAGTTATATCAATTCTTTGTCCTCTTATATCAAATTTATCATTGGGGAACAAGGTTCTAGAGTTGATTTTTTAGATGTCAATTTAAGGTGGGATGTTGATGAGAACAGGATTCATAGTACCATACATAGGAAAAAAACTTTTAATAATGGTTATCTGCATTACAGAAGCGGTCACCCAACTCATGTTATTGCTAATATCCCTAAAGGTCAATTCATTAGAGCTAGTCGGATGACATCAAAAGACTCTGATGTCATTGATGAGTTTTGGTTTATTAAGTCGTTATTTGTTGACAGAGGTTATCCTGATGCCCAATTGGAAGAAATAGCTGATAATGTTCTTTCAAGACGCAGCAATGATTTTGCACCTTTACTAAATTCATCTAATGTACATGTTAGGGTTCATGACAGGTTCAAAAATTATGTATGGAATAAAAACACGATTTGTAGTCTTGGAATGAACATGGACAATAAATATATTAGGAAAATAATTATTAAAAATTGGCAAATAATTAAAGGGAATGCTGAAATGTCGGCTATTTTAGGTGAGGAACCAATATTTGTACATAGAAATGATAGGAACTTAAAGAACTTATTAGCACAGCGTAAGAATGATAATCCTATTATGGAAACAGTAAAGAGGGGCATGCATTGTTGTAATGACTGCAATATGTGCAGATTCATTTCTGTAAGTCCCTATATTGCAGTTTCTACCTCAGAAAAAATTATTGCAGTTCCAGGTTATGTAAATTGTAGGAGTGTAGGTGTTGTTTACATTGCTCTCTGTTCGTCATGTCCTGCATTTTATGTCGGCATGACGACAAGAGAATTAAGAATACGTATCAGGGAACATTTATACAGCATAAAAACCAAGGACGACAAGAATGCTCTTTTCAAGCATTCTTTAATCTGCAAGTCATTCCATAAGTTTTTGTTTTCAATTTTATATGTAGGTTGTAAAGATTTGAGGGAAGGGGACTTTAAAAATACATTGGCATGTAAGGAAGCAGAATGGCAAATAAAGTTGAAGGCAGATCAACCACCAGGGCTTAATGATTCCATCAATATGAAATGTTTTTTAAAAAACCAAACATTGAAAATAGATAAAAGGAATGATTTACTGTGTTTACATATTTTATAGGATATGTTTTTCTTTTAAATAGATTTATTGTTTAATTTTTTAAAATCAAATATGTTATATTCAATTAATTAAATAATTGGTTTCAATGCTGTTGTGTTAATGAGATGTGTATTTAAGGAAGGAGTGTGGTCATGTATTTTATTCTGAAGAAGTCTACGGACGAAAGCGGAAATAAAAAGGGTGTTACGCTATTTCTTGTGGTGTTTTTGGACATAATAGAATCCTGTTATACAACAGATTCTTGGACGATGTACTAATAATTTGGAAGGGTGATGATGACAATGTAAATGAATTTATGACCTATTTAAATAACTCTACTGAATTTTTTAAGTTCACCTATACATGGAATGAAACTGACATAAATTACTTGGACATTTCTCTAGTGAAAAAGGATGGTAAATTGATAAGTAACATATATCGAAAGCCAAGTTACTCTAACTCTATGTTACATTTCACTAGCTGCCACCCCCTTCATCAAAGGAAGGGGGTGGTAAAGGGGCAGATGGTTCGTCTATCTAAATTAGTAAGTGACGAACAAATATTTAGAAAAGAAATGTACAACTTAATAGGGTTATTTCTTGAGAGAGGATATCCTCAGGCTTTATTGATAAAGACTAAAAAAGAAATATACAAGAAAAGGAAAACTGTTTATTTTCCTATACGTAGAGGCAGTACAAATAATCTACAGCACTATGAGGAGGTAACCAATACAAGTAATGAGAAAGGTGAACTTAATTTTGTTTTGAGATATAATGACAAAGCAAAGGAATTAGGAGACAGTGTCAAGAACATATGGGATATATGTATAGGTACACAAAACAGATTAATATTAGGAGGAAGACCAAATATAGTGTTCAGTAGAGGTAATAATATAAAAAATATACTAGAAAAGGAAAACAAGACATATAAGAGATCATACATGAGTAAATGTGGAAGATGTAGTTGTTGTAGATTCATAGCAGAAGGAGCATATATTTGCATAAAGGGATATCAACGTACTATACCTGCTCCAGGTCTGTGCAATTGTAACACAAAAAACTGTGTATACATAGCAACCTGTACGTCATGCGAGGCTTATTATATAGGCATGACTACTCATAAGCTTAGGGAAAGGGTAGGTGAGCACAAAAGAAGTATTATGAAACATGATGAGCATAATGCTTTATATGTACACAGTAAACACTGTAATAGTTTCAGTAAATTCATATTTTTCATTGTGGATAGAGTAATGCCTTTTTTTAATGGTGACATAGATAACAAAGTAGCACTAATGGAAATGGAATGGCAGATTAGGCTAAACGCCACAAAGTTTCCAGGTTTAAATGAGTACGTCTCTTTAAAACCCCAATTAAAATTTAGAGCAAGCAGGATATGAAAGAGATGGTTAAACATAACACTATCATTAGTTTTACATAGTAAATATTGACATTTTTTAAGCTGTGTATCACAAGTTGTTACTTGTTTTGCAATTTTATTGTAAATAATAACCAAATATAACAGAGAAATGTATATAAATGATTAAGTATGTATGCAATTAATCAATTAAGTAATCAAGTTGTGGGATAAGGAAATGTATATAATGGATTAGGTTTTATTGTAGGGAGTATGACTCTGATGAAACCAGGTGGACTGGTGAAAGCGCTTAGTCTTGGACTGAATAAATCGATTTTTTTGCTTCAATTTCGCTTCATCTTTCAACAACTGGTGCCTTCATTTGTTTGCATTGCATTGTGTTCGTGCCATTTGGTGATAACCTACAACGTAACCAGATGCATGATACAGCAACTGACAACCTACAGTGTAACCAGATGCATGATATAGCAACTGATAACCTACAATGTAACCAGATGCATGATATACCAACTGATAACCTAAAATGTAACCAGACACATGATACAGAAACTGATAACCTACAATGTAACTAGATGCATGATACAGCAACTGATAACCTACAATGAAACCAGATGCATGATACAGCAACTGATAACCTTCAATGTAACCAGATGCATGATACAGCAACTGAATACTTAAATTTAACCAGATGCATGATAAGTGTTATGGCTTATGCTGTTAAACTCTCAGAGAGGCGAAGTTGGTTCACTACAAAATATTGGCATAAATTGATCAATATCTGTAGATCACTGAGCATTCTAATGAAGGTTGTCTCCTTGCTGTGCTTCAATCTAATGTAAACAGATAATGTTCCAGTAAGTTTTGTGATTTTAGATGTGAATAAAAATTAGTTTAGACCACCTGCTCAATAAATACAACAAATTGGTGGTTCAAGGCATGCAAAAATTCCCCACAAGGTTTCCACTCAAAGGTATCTTTAAAGATCAGACAGATCAGTACCTTTTTCAAGAGAGAGGGAAATAACACAATGCTCAGTGAAGTAAAAACACTCTGGAGAATAACTGGGTATTGAAATTCAAGCCAAGATCATGAGGGACTTGTAAGGTGAGGATCCAGGATGAATAAATAGGCTCAAACTAAAAGCTAAAGAGTCTAGCACCATCACTATTGATAGTCAAGCTATCTCTCATCATACTGTCCAGATAACATGCCTCTAAAAGTAAAGCAAAAATGAAGTTAGAACCTAGGTACTTGGTTTAATAGTTCCCTCTCTTTTGACCATCATAAAATAAGGGTTTTCAGGAACTGCTTTTATTTAGCCTAGCAAATTGCCAAAATAATATCATCAAGGACTAAAGAGGTAATCACTCTTTTATAATTAGGGTTGATCAGGCCAGTTATCAAGTACAGTATTCTCTTTCATATATTTCCCCAAAACATATCAAAGCTTCCTAACCAAACAAATCACAGGCCAAATGAACCTGGGATATCAAAAGTGCCTGGAAACTCTATCCCTCTATTCAGTGTCATATAGACTTTTAGAGGACATCCCTGCATGGCTTACCATGCCATTAGAGACCCAATTGTCCTGGGCCTCCTATTTCACCCTACATCTAATAACTCCACCAATACTAGAACCATGGGCCAAATCTTTACCATCAGGTAAATAGACATGTTGGAGGTACAGATTTATAAAACAGAACCTCCCAAATCTCTGAAATAAACTTCCCCTAGATGTTTAGTAGTGCAACTCAGTATCGCCCATTAAACATAAACTAGATAACTGTAATGGTGTCCACAAACCTATGCCAGGGTTAAACAGTATGGCCTTTCTGGAGAATAAACATGTTGCATGAGGGAGGGTACTTTCAAGACAGGAATGGCCATGAGACTCAGTGGCCATGGAATATATATGAATCTAGGAATCTATGGAAGTTCAATAATCCAAAATAGGTTGCTATAAAACAAATCCACCAAACAGATAAAATCCAGTCAGCAAATGCAAGTCACAAAAATCTTTAATCAAAAATGGTTAAGCAAATTCAACCATATAAATATTATAGACTTCTTCAGAACCAAGTCCATCTGCCATGCTCTCACTATTTATAACTTCCTGGCTATGTAGCTTAGAAATTTCATCGAATCTAATAGCACGAACATGTCCAAAAGCCCAAAAGTGTTGCAATATAAATAATACACAAATAATGCATGTTAAAAATAAGTTAAAATCTTATTAGGTCAAAAAATGTTGGGGAAAAAATCTCAATAGGTCAGCAAATTTTCTACTGAAAGTGTACTATTTCATTCCCTATAGCTGGCAATGCCTCTGGAGAGTACCACACAGGAAAATTATTAATAAGATTCACCGACTATAGTTGATAAAATGTCTACTCATTGTCAACAGACTACACAATATTTGTTTTTCACTAACAGTTTCCTCCATAGTTAGGATTGGGGGCAGATAGTTGCTCTCAACTCACTCAATGACCTCTTTATTAAATCTGTGTAACAGTCCCCCCCCCATAAACAAATAGGGTCTATATTATAAGAACAAAGTTTTAAATATTCGAACATCATATGGGCAACACCAAATTGTCGAATATTTAAAATCTCGCAAGTGTGAACGTAGATTGCTGTAGGGAATTCTTCCCTTTACTTCAATGTAGTGTGATCTCGGAGTTGGTATATTTAAGTAGTGGAGGATGTTGGGGGTGCAAGGGAGCTTGCTCTCCTGCTCAGAGTGATCAGGTAGGTTTTTCGTTTATTTTTACATTTTGTATTTTGGTTTCAGTGTTTTACAACTTCGCTCATATGGTGTTGACCATATGCTTTTCGAAGTTGTAAAACTTCATTCTTATTATATAGACCCAAACAATATCATTGTCCAAGTACTATCCTGAGACTGACTACAGTCCCCTTTTCTATCCTTTCAGTCTTGGTGTTGTGGTGCAAATTTTTAATCATCGCTTCTGAGGAGGAAGAACTTGTTGGATCAAGCTAGACTGTGCATAACAAGCCACATTTCATGATATACCACCTAGGAAAAAGGGGAACTGAAATAAAGTAAACCCTGAGGAAAAAAAAGGAAAAAAAAATAAAGCAACTTGCTCTTTTCTATCCTTTCCATACCTTTCATTTAACAGAAAGAAATTAAACTCTGATATGGGCCATACAATGGGCATCAGCACTGAACCATCCCTAACTTCTCAAAGGAGGCAATATCAGCAGGATGCCATCTCTCACTTCTCCAAGGAGACAATATCAGCAGGATGCCACCCCTCACTTCTCCAAGGAGACAATATCAGCAGGATGCCTTCCCTCACTTCTCCAAGCAAACAATATCAGCAGGATGCCATCCCTCACTTCTCCAAGGAGACAATATCAGCAGGATGCCATTATTCACTTTTCCAAGGAGACAATATCAGCAGGATGCCAACCCTCACTTCTCCAAGGAGACAATATCAGCAGAATGCCTTCCCTCACTTCTCCAAGAAGACAATATCAGCAGGATGCCACCCCTCACTTCTCCAAGGAGACAATATCAGCAGGATGCCTTCCCTCACTTCTCCAAGAAAACGATATCAGCAGGATGCCACCCCTCACTTCTCCAAGGAAACAATATCAGCAGGATACCATCCCTCACTTCTCCAAGGAGACAATATCAACAGGATGCTTTCTTTCACTTCTCCAAGAAGACAATACCAGCAGGATGACATCCCTCACTTCTCCAAGGAGACAATATCAGCAGGATGCCATCATTCACTTCTCCAAGGAGACAGTATCAGCAGGATGCCATCCCTCACTTCTCCAAGAAGACAATATCACCAGGATGCCATCATTCACTTCTCCAAGGAGACAATATAAGCAGGATGCCTTCCATCACTTCTCCAAGAAGACAATATCACCAGGATGCCATCATTCACTTCTCCAAGGAGACAATATCAGCAGGATGCCTTCCTTTACTTTTCCATGAAGACAATATCAGCAGGATGCCATCCCTCACTTCTCAAAGGAGACAATATCAGCAGGATGCCTTCCTTCACTTCTCCATGAAGACAATATTAGCAGGATGCCATCCCTCACTTCTCCAAGGAGACAATATCAGCAGGATGTCATCACTCACTTCTCCAGGGAGACAATATCAGCAGGATGCCTTCCTTCACTTCTCCATGAAGACAATATCAGCAGGATGCCATCCCTCACTTCTCCAAGGAGACAATATCAGCAGGATGCCTTCCTTCATTTCTACATGAAGACAATATCAGCAGGAAGCCATCCCTCACTTCTCCAAGGAGACAATATCAGCAGGATGTCCTACCCTTCAGCAGGTAGTTCAGTAGTTTCCCAGATCTACACAAGGGAAGTCTTATCATGTGTATGTGCTACAGTAACATATAACTCCCTCCCCTATGGCAGGTACAGCCATCCTACCTGCATCCACTGTAGAGAGCTTGAGTTGTTTTTATACTTCGGTCACTTGGCCTGCAGTCTATCAGGTTCCACTATAAATTAAGGATTAAATCTCTGTCTACCTTTGGCAATACACGGAACCATTTTCTTTTCCATTAGGCCCTTTTTCTGGTTATTTTTTTTAGCACTTTCTGAATTCTTGCCATTTTTTTCTTCTTTTGTCATTTTATCCTTTATGTTTATCTGATGTTCTACTCATATTTTAAATGTGTAAAATACTTGCACTTATACATTATAATAACGTTTACATTAGCTAGTTTTAGTGTTTTGAGGTTAAGGCTGTGGATATGCCCCAGATGGCCTAGGGTTATTTAAATAGAGGCCTAACAGCTAGAAGAATAAATAGGAAGAGGTAGGAACAAGAATTCTACAATGACTCAACCTTTCTTGGGGAAGGGGTTTAGAAAAGTGTTGCCACAAAAAAATGTGTTTAATAATAAATGCTGCTTATATTTTGTATTTGTTTTGTTGCTTGTTTGTTACCTAGGTGAGCCCAGATAATGCATGTCATGCATTTGAAACTTAAAGGCATTGTCACATATATAGGTAATGTGTTACTATGTCTTTAAAATGGAGTTGGTTAATGGGATTTGTGTATAATGAGCTTGAGTAAGCTTTAGCTGTTTTCTGACCTCTCTTTATAATTTTTGATGTTTTTACTGTGTCACATAAATAAGCCATGCCATCTAGTTCCATTTCGTCATTTAATTTCATGGCATGCCTCTCAGTCTTCAGTCTAAAGAATGTGGAATGCTACCTATCATAGTGTGGAAAATGTGAAGCACTTACTAACAGAGTACTAACAACTTCAGCAAGGAGGCTCAAAGGTTGATTAATACATTGCTCTGTAAATAAAATATTACTTTACTTAATATGATTCAGTGTTATTTTCCATAGATATCAGTTAAAAAGTTCAAAACACTGAATGCATGATAGACTCTTTCAATATGGAGTAAGGTGGAAAATGGAAGTTTTAAGTTTCAAAATGAGGAACGTTCCTCGTAATGAGGTACACTTGAGACATACGTTTCATGTTCTTATTTTTCAAGATGGAGTATCTCATTTTCTCTCTTTTTTTTCTTTCTTTCTTTCTTTCTTTCATTCTTTTTTTAAACGAGTCTTGATTGCAGCTAAATTTTCCTATTCTATTCATTTTTCAAATTACTGCAGTTCTGGAAAGCTTGGTCACAAATCCTGCAGTAATTATTTTTTTTTAAATTGTATCATCAGCACTGCAAATCTTTCTGCAGCATTTCTTCAATTTTTGACCAGTAATCTCAAAACTGCAACCACCATCCACCAACATCTTTGAAGCTGCACTGAACTTGTCAGAGAACTTCAATTTTGGATTCAAAGATATTTGGTGGATCTAATTTGCCAGTGGTATTAGAAAAAATCCTGTTTGGAGTTTGTTTTAATACCTCAGATGTTTTATTACAGTAATTAACACTTTTGAATTTACAGAAGATGGGAGAGGCAGAAAAGATAAGAGCTCTGTCTTAAAAGACATGTTTTATGCATATTATGAGCCAAAAAAAAAAAGATTCTGCATCAGCTGATACCTTGAAGACTGATTTGAAATAATAAGAATAAGAAAGATTGTACTTTAGTAACTTTCAGGATTCACTAATAAGAGAACCACGTATAAAATCAGGACAAGTGAGGTAAGGAAGTGGACTATTAAGAAAATCTTACCTGGTACTTAATAAAGCACTGATATATGTAGATCAAATGAGCTTTCAATAGTGCAGCTTCAAAGAATTATCGAGGATAGAGAATAAAGATGCGAGCAAGAAAACAAGCAAACAGACCAAACCAGCTAAAACTAAGAAACATGGCATTTAAAATGCTGACAAATGCATGGAGTCTGAAATGGTTCCTGGTAAAAAATAAGCAGGAAGAATCTACACAGAGTGGAAGGGGTGTGGCTATTGACATGATAAAATACATTACTGTGAGATAAAAGGGAAGGAATAGTCAAGTCCCTTGGAACAAATGGTGTACTGTTAAAAAGAGTCAATGTAGTTTGATATATAAGGATATGAAGCTACAAAGTAAGGAAAGGAAAATAAATCACTTGGAGAGACATTGGGAGCATACAGAGGGTATGCCTGGGCTATCCAGCAAGGCTTCTGGAAAGAAGAATGGGAGAATGTTTTAATGATCAGGAAATGGTTTATATTTTGCATCAACACATAAAGATCCTGCACCTATGGTATATGACCCCCAATTAAATATGATGTCATAACCGAATAAAAAGTTGAAAACATTGCTCGAGTGTTGTGGATCATACAGATATGATTCATATATGAACCTATGAGCCTATATGTTTTGGGAGTGTAAGAGAGTTAAGGATATATGAACACAGGCTAGTAAAGGTTGGGATAAGATTTCTGTGCATTTTAGAGTCATTAGGGGCAAAGGAGAAAGGTTCTGGCTAGAAGAGGGAACCGACTATGAGAACAGTGAATCTGATACTCTGTGACTCAAATCATGTCAATTATTGCACAGGACAGTTGAAATGGACATTGAATGCTCATGTAATACCCTGTACTGATTGACAGGTTTGTGAAGGTCAGTCACCTTCATGCAAAAATTCATGATGTCACATATTCATTACAATACTTACAGAAGGAAGCAGGAACATAATTTGCAAAGTGCAGTGCATGTACCTCAAGTTATTAATGCTGTTATAGAGAGAAATGAAGACTTGCTTACTGGTTTGTGCTGTCAGCAACTAGAATATCCTGTTACAATTTCCGCTATGACCATGACAGTCTTATATCCTCAATGTTGAATTCTAGTTGTACTCAGAGGTAAAGTGAATAATAACTGCTGTGCATGGGAACAAAAGGAGCTATTGGTAAGCAACAAAAAGGAAAGGGCCAATAGCATGATAATGGTAGGCCATCATCTGGAACCTGCTCTTTACCCCACTCTAGTCTGATCTTAGAGTTGGTATATTTAGTTGGAGGTGTGTGGAGACACAGCCCCCCACATTGGAGGTTGTGGGGGGAGTAGCCCCCCACCTGGGTACGTTTCATGTTCTTATTTTTCAAGATGGAGTATCTCATTTTCTCTCTTTTTTTTTTTCTTTCTTTCTTTCTTTCATTCTTTTTTTAAACGAGACTTGATTGCAGCTCAATTTTCCTATTCTATTCATTTTTCAAATTACTGCAGTTCTGGAAAGCTTGGTCACAAATCCTGCAGTAATTATTTTTTTTTTAAATTGTATCCTCAGCACTGCAAATCTTTCAGCAGCATTTCTTCAATTTTTGATCACACCACATGAAAAGCTTTAGCGTTTTGTGGGGGTGGGTAGAATATTAAACAATGGCATTATGTAAGCAATAAAGGGTATTATCAGTGTAAAATGTTTTTACTTACTTATTTTTTAAGTACTATGTTATTATTTTTTTGTATATTTTTGATGTAAAATAGTTCCTCCTCCGAATGTTTCAAACTTTCTGTAATATATGCTAATGGTGTTTGAGGAAGCAGTTTACATCAAAAAATGCATAAAAGAAATATAGAATTAAAAAAGAAATAAGTAAGCAAAACACTACAATTTTATAAGACAGCCCATTTTCTCTCTCTCATACAGTCAATTCTGCTTTCATACATGCATTCACTCACACAAGATCACTCTCTCTCTCTCTCTCTCTCGATCTTTCTCTCACAGACACACAGTCTTCTCTGCTTTCATACATGCACTCACTCACTCACACAAGATAGCTCTCATTCTCTTCAAGTCTCTCACACACAGTCACTTCTGCTTTCATACACGCATTTACTCACACACGCAGACAGAAAAATAAACACACACATACACACACATACACACACACACACACACACACACACACACACACACACACACACACACACACACACACACACCTTTTTTTTATACTCGCTAAACAGCAGAACCTCTATTTAGCGAGCTTAAAATAATGTTGGCTGTTTTTTTTTTTTTTTTTGGTATTCTGAGGTCCACGGCAGCTTGATATGCCGCCATGAAGTGGTGGACTCATTTTTCAGCGGGCATTACTTGTATATTAATACCCGGGTGCTGAAGTACAGTTTGCCCATTCTCTAATATTCAATAATGTATTTATTTCTGAGATATGAGCAGAAATTCTTGTAATATGAATCCCCAGCTGTACATGTAAACAGCAGATAGCTAGGTAACTCCATTGTTACCTACCTGCACATTCACAGTCATTGTAATACTAGTTAGTCTAACAAGTAATGGTCAGATCTGAACTGACTACCTAAGATCACAAGATACAGAACAATTTCTGACTCACAGGCACCACATGGGATGATGGTTTACAGTTGTGAAAGTGCACATTTTAGTGGGTGACATCACCATTATTTAATATTTTCATGTTCTTCTAAAAAGGCATGAAGACAGTCAAAGAGTACATTAACAGTACACAGTTGCACATAATATATGCATTAGACAACAGTCAAACACACACACACACACACACACACACACACACACACACACACACACACACACACACACACACACACACGTTGTTCATTGATGGATTTAAACCTCCTACCTATTTGGGTTACACAGACTGCAGAGCAAAATATCAACCGCCAGCATTACAGGATAAGATATGCTACAACTGTGATGCAGTTCATTTTTGATAGAATGATTTAAACATTATGTTTCCAAAACTGTGTATTTCCTGGGCTTAACAGAAATTTACAGAATAGCCCTCTGCCAGTGAAAATATGTCTCCTAAGTGGATCTTCACATTAGGGGTGTTGTCACATTCATTAACCGATGTTGGATTCAAAGCCCCTACCTATCTAGTTACACAATCTATAGAAAACAGAATTAACCGTAAGTATCATAAAAGAAATCTGACTTGTTGGGGGAAACATTGCACTTTTGATAGGAAGACCTCATCAGTGAGATGCAGAGAAGATGTTTGTGATAAAAGTGGGATAAGGCGATGGGGGTATCCTCTCTGAGGTTAAATTCTTCCCTGTGTGGAATTTGATACAACATGTCTGTTAGGAAGCTATACATAGCTGCTATAGTTGCCACACACACAAGTTCACCATTGTGAGATTTGAACCTCCTACCAATCTAGTTACACAATATAGAGAACAGAGGATTATCTAAAGGCAACACAGAAAAAGTCCCACTGAAGGGAAGAGTGCAGTTTTGGCAGGGTGGACTTGTGGTAAAAGAGGGATAAAGTGCAGGGTGAAATAGAAAATTAAAATAAAACTCTAAACCAACTTTACCAGAAGTAGTGAATATAGTAACAAAGATAAAACAACTGGAATTAGGATCTTTAGAAAAGGGTAGGAGCAAATTACATAGAAAAGGGGAATTTTAGGAACAATATATGTAGAGGAGGAATGAGTTTTAAAAGAAGACAGGATTTGAATGAGCCACATAATGTTTGACTGACAATGACTGGATGGATTATAAATACAGTATAATGCTTGCAAATGAAATTATCTCTATATGGTTTGTGATGTTTACTGTTTGCAACTAAAATTTTGTCAATACCGTTTGTTTTCACTTATATAAATGTATTATTGCTTATATCATATATACTACAATACAATATATACCACACATCTAGACAATTCTATAGAGTTAAAACATTATAGACAATAATAGTCACCCTCACCATATGCATGTCTTATGAGTAGATAGTGTCCAAAAATAGTGCATAGGTAGTGCAATGTATGACAGTGACTGTTACAGTACATGAAAAAAACAGAATGTTGGTTTCAGTTAGGAAAACAATAGCCAGAAAGTTAGTGATGCAGGAAGATAGTGAGAGAGTTAAGAAGAATAGATGCATTACAGTCTGAGCAGCAGCTTAAGGATATGGTATAGAAACAAAGGAGGAGTTGGGAGAACCTTAGGATCTTGCAGACTATGAAGGAGTGAGATGTGGCAGAAGAGGAGGGTGAGGGTAAAGGGGAAGAAGAGGAAGAGCTGAGCATTAGGCAGGCTTTATGCAGGAGCAGAGCCATCTGAGATGATTTTTTAAAGAGGCTTTGAAATGGGTTAGGCCAGGCATAGACCTGGTAGCTGGAGGCAGTGAATTCCATAGTATAGAGACAGAGTATGAATACAGATAGCGACCTGGTTTTCTTGTAGGTTTTGAGACAGCTAAGAGATTTTTGTCTTTAGATCGTAGGGATCAATTTGGTGAGTAAGGTGTGACTAGACTGGCTAGGGCAGGCAGCAGGCTGAAAAATAAGGTTGTGCAAGGTGGATAGATGAATAAAGGCAAGTTGGTTGGGGAGTTCAAGCCAGTTAAGTTCTAGTAGCGGTCTACAGTGGTGTGTGTGATAATTTAATAAAGATGAGTCTTGTCAAAAAAAAAAAATGAACAGCACAGAGCAGATTTTAAAAATCTTGGTGGAGAAAATGGCTGTAAATGATAATTTTAAACTGGGTCACAGGATATAAACTGACTAGACATAGCAAGTTTAACACTATTAGCTGTCAAAAATACAATTACTAGAAATTAAATATCAAAATATAAATCAACTTTAATTTAAATACTCAGTATTCTAAAAGAGATAGAAGAACTGGAGGCTGAAGCTTTAAAAAAGGGAAGAAGCAAATTACATAGAAAAATGGAATTTCTGGGAACCAAATATGGAATAATGTTTAGGAGAAGGACTGAGGTTTAAAGGAAGACAAAAATGTAGAAATGTATGCAGTGCCATAGTGAACGACAATTGTTAAAAAAAAAGAATACATATATGTAATGTGTAATGTGTTTGTTTGTGTCTTTCGGCTTTTCCCGGTTAGGGGGTTGCCACCGCGGAACTCCGGTCTGCTAATGATTGGTAGTTGATTTTTATGTGCCAAGTTACCAGCCCTGACGCACAACCTTCAACGAAGGTATGCCCATTCACACATGTCTCCACGCAGAAGACACTCTAGCTGTGAATCGAACCGGACAGATTCTTACTGTGAGGCGACAATGCTACCGCAGCACCACCACCGCATGTAAATGAAAAATGTCAGTATAGTTTGTTTTCTATTACACAATGACTGGCCATTAACATTCTAATACTACCATGCTAATTGGTCAACCCAACCAGCATGCCCTTTGTAAATCTGAGCATATACCAATGGAAAAAGGTCTGGTCATCCGGACTTATTTCCAATAATGTATACCATAAAAATTTCACTTTCTTTCCCTTAAAAAAAAAAAAAATCTTGTAAAACCGGACACTTGAAACCAATGAGAGAGACCGGACAGATACCAAGAGGAGAAAACGCTGAGAGTAAAAAGGAGATACTTTTGAGACTTTAAGTATTTTTCTTCTGTTTATTTGCTAAGTTTTTCTGCATAGCCGCCCATTTTGAGCATTTTCTGGCTTGTTAAATTTGATTTCTGCATTAGTAACTGTATTTAGAGCACAACCTAGAGCTGTTTACTGAATTTCCTGTTTGCACTTATTTTTAAAATAGTTTTTTTCTCAAAACTTGCATTTTATCTGTCTTTGGCCTAGCACTCTTGTGTGGGGTCATTTACTGCACTGTTATAACTTGTTGATACTTGTTAACCTCTGCTATCTCTGAAAAAACAAAAAAACAAAAAATCTTGCTTTTTTCCCACTTTTCTGAGATTTAAAAAAGTTCAGTTATAGGCTTGCTGTTCTTGAACTGTTTGTAAGTTTCTGTGAGGCCATTTTTTGCTTGGGCTAAAGGAAAGTCTCTCTGTTGATCAGTGGCAGTGAAAAACATTGAGCAGCCTGCCTGCCCTTGTGGGAGTGGTTACTGACTTGAAACTGTAGTTTTATTGGCCATTTTGCTTCAATTCCAAAACTCCTTCATCTTCCTCTCTTAAAACCTGGTTGCCTCGTGGTTTTGGCATCTTTTCAGGCTTGTTGACTGTTGGTGAAGCACCCACCAAGAGGAGAAAACGCTGAGAGAAGAAAGGAGCCAGTCTTGAGACTTTAAGTATTTTTCCTCTGTTTATTTGCTAAGTTTTTCTGCATAGTCGCCCATTTTGAGCATTTTCTGGCTTGTTAAATTTGATTTCTGCATTAGTAACTGTATTTAGAGCACAACCTAGAGCTGTTAACTGAATTTCCTGTTTGCACTTATTTTTAAAATCATTTTTTTCTCAAAACTTGATTTTATCTGTCTTTGGCCTAGCACTCTTGTGTGGGGTCATTTACTGCACTGTTATAACTTGTTGATACTTGTTAACCTCTGCTATCTCTGAAAAAACAAAAAAAATCTTGCTTTTTCCCACTTTTCTTAGATTTAAAAAAGTTCAGTTACAGGCTTGCTGTTCTTGAACTGTTTGTAAGTTTCTGTGAGGCCATTTTTTGCTTGGGCTAAAGGAAAGTCTCTCTGTTGATCAGTGGCAGTGAAAAACATTGAGCAGCCTGCCTGCCCCTGTGGGAGTGGTTACTGACTTGAAACTGTAGTTTTATTGGCCATTTTGGGTCAATTCCAAAACTCCTTCATCTTCCTCTCTTAAAACCTTCTTTTGCACGGTTTTGTGCGTTTTTGAGCATAGCGCAACAATGGGCAGTGCCGCCTAATTGGGTTTAAACTATTCCTGGCTCCACAAAGTCTGCTCTTCACTTTTTCCCTTAGAACTGCTCTATCTCTCAATTTAAACACCATATTCTCATTCTAAGGCCCTTCACTGGTCCAATTAAGTAATCCTACAAGTTAGCACTATTAAACCATAAGCACTACTTACTCTTATACTCTCTACGATTACTCTGTCCTCTATTGGCCCATCTTAAATTCAGTTTCCCTGTTACTCTAGCATGTCCAAAGGTCAGTCAATGGTTTCTTCTCCAGTCCAGCTGGTGAATCTGGGAATTTTGAGGCAATGTTACAACTGTCTCATGTACACGGACAACCCTCTCCTCCTCCAAACAGGTTCAAATATATGTGAGAGATGCAACAATTTAGCCAAACTGGAGGCTGAGCTCTCTCATCTCAAAACTGGTGTAACCAGTCAGGAGGAGAAGGTAACCTCAGATAAAACAATTCCAGTATCACATAGTCCCACCACATCAGCGAACCAAACACATAAACACACAAAAACATACTCGGAGGCTCTAAATAAAAATATACCTAAGCAACAGAGACCTCAAAAGCAGACATCCAAGCAAACGCTACCTCAAAACAAAACACACACAACACATAACCCACAAAGTCAGTGTGCCAAGCAGCCACAGCCCTTAAGGCTGAATAACACACCTGATACTCTTGTTATAGGTGACTCTATTGTCAGACACACTGACGTCCTGCTCACCAGGCTGAATAAAGAGAAGGTCACGGTGAGCTGCCTGTCGGGTGCTAGGATCCGCCACATAACGCAAGCACTCAGGTCACTCCAAAGCAAATACAAATATGACTCAGTCATTGTATATGCTGGTGTGAATGACCTGAGACATACCTCCCTGGACTACATGAAAAGAGACATAGAGGAGCTCTCTGATCATGTAGCCCAGGCTGGTATGACCCTGACCTTGAGCAGCATCTTACCCTCACCTAGAATGATGCCACAGTACAAAGACAAAATGATCAATTTTAACAATTGGCTAAAATTTTGGTGTCATTCAAAGGGGATCCAGTGTCTATCAGCCTGGGATGACATGCTCGACAAGCCACGATGCTTCGCTAGGGACGGCTTGCACTTGTCACCACTGGGCTTTCAGATATTGGCAAAGGCTCTTGCCACCCCCATAGTGCCTTTTTTAGGCAAGGCTCAAAAGTCAAACCCACCCCCATAGACAGCACAAGGAACAAGAAACTAAGGGTAATGCTGCTAAACGCCAGAAGTCTTAACCTCAAGATGCACACACTCAAAGCTCTCCTCAGTATGGAGAACATCGATATCTGTGCAGTGACAGAAACCTGGTTCAAGGCTCCAGAGAGCACCCCAGCACTACCAGGCTATACCTCGTATCATGTTTTTCGGCCCCAAAACCCGGACCGAACCACAAAATGAGGGGGAGTTTCCATATTTATCAAGGATATCCACACCTCCAGGTTAGTGGCATTGCACGAAGTATCGGAGACCATCCAAGTGCAACTAACAGTGGGCAAGACTGCTTTTCAGTTTATAGCATCCTACAGACCACCCTCTCAAAGTCAGGAATCCCATTCAGCCTTCCTGAAAACATTGGAGAACATGAAGATCTCTCCGAACACCATTATATTGGGCGACTTCAACTACCCAAACATTGACTGGGAGCACTACTCAAGCCCCAGCACCTTAGCCCAAAGATTCCTGGAAATTATAAACTCAAATGCTATGGAACAACTAGTCACCACTCCCACAAGAGGGGACAACATACTAGACCTGATCATTACCAACATGGGGACTCTATGCTCCACACCAGAAGTATATCCCTCATTGGTAAGATCAGACCATAAATTAATTTCACTGGATGTCCACATCCCGACCCCACCCCAGCCCAGAAAACCACAGTGAAAAACTTCTCAAAAGTGAACTTCTCACTTCTCAAAACTGAAGTGGAATCCTTCAAGGCCCCAGGGCCAGTGGAAACTACAGCCCAAACTGCAGAATCCTATATAAATGCATTCTACGGACATCTCCAGGAATGCATGGATCATGCCATCCCAAACAAAACCAAGACCCAATCATCCAAAGGCAGGCGTCCAGTCTGGTGGACCCCTGCCATAAATAAACTGTACAACAGAAGGAGGAAGCTACTACATGATAGAGCAAAATCACTAATAGGGAAGGCATCTCTGATCAGTACTAGCAAAATATTACGATCCCTCATAAAATCCTCCAAGGCCAGCTTCAAGAGAAAAATTGCACAGGACACCAAAGACAATCATAAGGCTTTTTTCAGTTATGTTAGAAACCTGGGATGCAACTCCCAGACTTGTTCTGAGTTGATTCTAAATTACAAAAAATACACTGAACCCACAGACATTGCCAATATCCTGGCAGACAGGTTCACTGCAAACTTCTCCACCCCCTCCCCCCCAAAACAGCAAGTATCTATCCCGGCAGAGGGCTGCCTCCCAAACATCTCAGATGCTCAGGTGAAGGCTGCCCTCTCCAAAGCAAAAAACACTGCTTCCATGGGACCAGATGGCATCCCAGGTTGTGTCCTACACGAACTACAAGAGGAACTAATCCCTCAAATAAAACAGCTATACAATCTCAGCCTCACTACAGGACATGTGCCCACAGAATGGCGTACAGCAACAGTGGTCCCACACAACAAAAGTGGATCCTCTACAGACCCTGGAAACTATTGCCCCATAAGCCTGACTAGCTTAGTCTGCAAGGCTATGGAGAGGTTCATCATGGAGCTCATAAACAAAGACATTGGGGAACTACAGACACTAGATCCTACCCAGTTTGGCTTTGTCAAGGGCAGTTCCTGTCTTTTGATCCTGGTTGACTTCTTTGAAACAGTCACCAAAGCCATAGATGAAGGGAAGGTAGTCCACACAGCCTATCTGGACCTTGCAAAGGCATTTACCCCACTCGGGCCTCATAGATAAGCTATCCAGCTTAAATATAAACCCCTATGTCACAAGATGGGTCACAAACTGGCTCAAAGACAGAACCCACAGAGTGAGAGTTGCTGGAGCCATGTCAGACATGAAACCGGTCACAAGTGGCATCCCACAGGGTTCTGTCCTGGGACCACTCTTGTTCGGTATATACTTTTCCGAGGTACAGGCAAACGTGGGAGGACTATGGCTCACCAAGTTCGCAGACGACTGCAAACTGGGCGCCATAATCAACTCTCCAGCTGACACAAACATCCTTCAAAAAGGTCTCACAGAGACAGATAACTGGTGCCAGCACCATGGTTTAAAGTTAAATGCCAAAAAATGTATAGTCATACCCTTTGGAAAAAACAATGTGCCCACAAATTACCACATAGGCGGAAACCCATTAAGTACAGAGAAAGTTATTAGGGACCTGGGGACCCAAGTTGATAGCAATCTCTCCTTTGAAAACCACATTGCCAAAGTGGTTAGAAAGACCTTCTACATAGCCCACCTCATCACGAAGGGTTTCACATCTAGATCAAGAGAGGTAATTGTGCCCCTTTATTCATCCCTCATCAGGCCCATCATAGAGTACAATGCCCCTTTTGGGATGTACCTTACCCGACACCTGCAGCAACTAGAAAGACCCCAAAAGTATCTCACCAAGAGGATCAAGGGTCTCAAACAGATGCCATATGCTGCTCGGTTAAAAAACTCCAGCTCTACTCAGTTGCATACCGCCTACTTCGAGGCGATCTATGCCTGACATACAAAGCTATGTCAAATCCAGAATTAATGGACATGCTCCACCTCAGTAAATCTAAATCCCTTAGAGCCACACGCTCGAGGGACTTGAACCTCAGCACAGAAATAATTAGAACTTGCTGGAGGGACAGGTTCATAACCCAGAGGCTCCCTTCACTCTGGAATAGAATACCAGTTCATGTGAGGCAGAGCACCTCACTGAATCTCTTCAAGAAGAATCTCGATAAGTGGATGGGGGATCGTAGGTTTGTCCCAGGGATTACTCCCGTGTCACTATTAGACAGAGGCACAGTAAACTAAACCTTAAAAAGGGCACAGTATACTCAAATCAAGGGGTGGCGTAAGCCATACAGAATCAGGCTAGGCTTATAATTGCCCCAGGGCAGATAGCCTAGTATGAACCTATGAACCTATGAACCTATGAAATAAAAGAATGACTAATCAGATACATCACGAAAAACTAGAGAAACATACCTGATTATCCTTTTATTGCCTATGTCCCATCTCTCTCGTATCTTCAAAGTGTCCCAGTATCTTAAAAAAAAAAAATGGAGATCTTCCTTTCTCCATTGCTTCCTATAGACAGTACCTGTCACACAGCACAGGTTGCTTGAGAGTGCTGGTTGCTTGAGTTCTGGTTAACTGAGCGTTTACTGTATTTAAGAAAAGTAAGTATTTTTTTCCTTAAATAATGTCATTGTATAATAGCAATAACTGACTCCATGGTGCGGTATATTGAAGATTTATCCATGGTTGTCTTTCTTTCATCACACGGGCTTCACCCTCATGATTAAACCACACCAACCATGGGTACATCTTCAATATACCACACTGACATCATCGGTTATTGTTATATTAATGTATGAGTGTCTACGTTTTAAGTGATAATTTCTTAAAGGTGTTTAAAAAAGTGCAGGGGAGCTATGTCCATAGTTAAATTTTTCTACAGAGTGGAAGTGGACACAGCACATTTGTTGTTGAGGCTTTACTTACCTGTCACTAGATCACACACGCATTTACAAGTTCACTGCTGTCAGAGTTAGACCTCCTACTTAACTTGTTATAAAATCTGGAGAACACAGAATTAGTCACATGTGTCAAAGTAGGACTGTGACTTGTATGCCAGACCATACACTTTTGACAGGATGATTACATTATTGTGATGCAAAGAAGATGTCTGCGGTAGAAGTTGGATTAGGGCATCCTCTCCCAGGCTAAATCCTTCCCCTCAGTGTAAGTATACATAGTGGACATTGTAGACACACATGCAACGTCTTCACTGTCAGATTTAAACCTCCTACCTGTCTAGGTTACGTATTATAGAAAACCCAGTATTAGCTGAAAGTGTCACAGGAGGTGTCTGACTGTGAAGTAGAGACAGTACATTCTTGACAGGATGACCTCATCAGTGTGTTGCAGAGAAAATGCTTGTGTTAAAAGTGGGATATAGTGCAGAGGGAGCTGTGCCAAAATTTAAATTCATCTCCAGAGTAGAAATAAGCACAGCCCTTCTGCTGCTGAGGCATTACTTACCCCTTACTAGAGACACACACAAATGCACACAAGTTCACCACTGTCAAATTTAAACTGCTGTTGAGGCATTACTTACCTCTTACTAGAGACACACACAAATGCACACAAGTTCACCACTGTCAAATTTAAACTAGTTATACAATCTAGAGAACACAGTATGAAACACAAGCACCACAGGAGAAGTCTAACTTTAATAATGTAAAAATGCATGCACATTTGTAAGTATTAAAATGCCACTCTTTTCAATATCAGTTACTGTGCATCACATGTTTTGGGACAAATGCATGTGTCTGGACAGCACTGTGCTTGTCTCATGTAATTACATACTTCTCTGCTAACATCCATATAGTGTCATTCATGTGCATTGTGTGAATGTGATGGGCATGTATCGTTTCACAGTATGGAGTGTCAATAACAATCACAATCATAGAATTGTAGATGGTCAAGCAAATGTTCATGACACTTGATCCCTGGATGACTGCATGCAAATACTAGCAATTTATTGTGCCACTGTCAGTTGGCTTGACTCATGCTTGCAGAGTGTGTATTGACAATACAAATAGACACTTCCTAAAATGACAGTGGACTTCTGAATAACAGTGATGGATTGTATGCGAATAGTTTACCCAACATTGTAACACAGCTGCAAGTGTAACCATTGCAAACATACATCAACAGACTGAATTAACTGAGCAAATATCAATGTGGAGTCCAGATACTTTGGTTTCAAAATTCCAGTAAGACATACAGAAATTATACAGCCTACAAACATAATTCTTTGCTGTAATTTTTTCTTAATCATCGCCCTGAAGCACAGAGCTGGCAAGATCATCTGTGCTGCTCATGGAAATGTACTAGCACATGTGTAATCATATCTTGAGGTGCTGAATCTAGAATGGGAATTAGCACTCTGTGATGACCTTCATGCACACAAGCAGTATACACATGCAACCATGTTTGAACCTGAAGGAATACAGAACAGAAATGTGCTATGATCATGTTTCATGTCTCACAATTTACACATCTGTCATGACAGTTACAGTCCTTCACTCCTGATATGCATGATACAGATGTATTATGAAACACATGATAGACAAAGCATGTTATTGCCTATAGACACATGGCCTAGGGAAACACTTTTGAATCAAAGATGTTTTTGATGATGCAAAAGTGGTGGAAAGAGGTGGACAGTTTGTGCTAGTACACACATAAAGACATGCTCATAGATTAGTTTATGGTTCATTTCTGCCCTTATTTCTGATGTGTTACTCCTTGGTTTATCACTATAATTATTCAGGCAAGATCTATAAAAGATAGTGTTCTTAATAGGGGGTAAGCAAATTACTACAGTAACAGGTAACAGTGTGCTAAGAAAGTGTGTAGCCAACACTTATACCCACAAGAGTCATAAAACAACAATCAAAAATGCTTTGGCATATAACTGCATTCGACCCTTAACAGTATTCTAAAATAAATCTATAGACACAAGCATATTAGCAAACCACACCACATAGAAAGTCACACTTCACACAGTTCCAATATGAGACTAGATTGAAGCAAAGGAGAATGTATGTATTATTATTCTGAAACCACACAAAAGACCAGTGAAAACAGCTCTACTTTCCAAAATAAGAATTTAATAAAAACCTTTTAGTTGTCTCTTCTCTCCTAGTGCCTCGGCTGCAAGCCTTTACAGAATAAAAAAGTGAAGCTCACTCACACAGTTCTTTTATACAGCTGCCATATCAATTAACAATTCATTACATAATAAAATCAGTTCCTTTAAAACTGTAGCTGTAGCTTTATCAGATCCACATCTTAAACTTATTGGCTAATAATGGCAGAATCAGCACTAGAAGGACCAGGACAAGCCGAGAAATGTTACCCTGTTGTCAACTAGAGCATACAAGACGGAACAGGCGTTATTGGGGATGTAAAGAAAAGCCAAGTACACATTGTAGGAGTAGAGCAGTGACCTTGAAGAGCACAGATAGTTAAGAATTATTGAAAACAGTTGCACATCACCACAGTGCTGATCCGAGTGAGACTGAATGATATACACTCACAAATGAGATAAAGGTACATGCCCAATACAGCAGAGATATGCCAGGCTCTATTGTGGAATATGCATTAACGTCCACATCCATGTCTGCCATGCGTAATATTCCAAAAAGAAAGGCTCTGTTACAGAGTATAGGTAGAGTTCGCAGAAAATGTACTTTAACACCAGGTAGACATGAAATCACATTAACGAACATAGATAGTAATACGTACAATTTGATAGAAGGGTGCTTCATTAGTAAGCACATGGCTGATAACACAACTGATTCTGTAGTGTTTGCATTTAGCACTGTTACAAAACTTTATGATCTTAGCCAAGCCACCACTTGGATGATGGATGACCCATTCTTTCAAAAAGGAGTGACATGCAGGCAGCTTTATAGCATACATGGTCTGTTAAAGACTGGATGTTATAGCAAAGTTGTACCCATATTCTATGCTCTTATGAGCAAGAAATCATTAAAATATTATAATTATCTTTGACACGCTCTGTTTGGACTATTGTCGGAAAATAGCTTTGAATGTAAAGTTAAATACATTCCGTGGGATTTCGAGATAGCAGCCTTAAGGAGTGTGAGCTTAAATTTCTCCAATGTGCAGTCCAAAGGGTGTTTATTTCACTTTGGACAGAATATTTGGAGAAAAGTGCAGTCTTTGGGCCTTGCCTCTATATATAACAGTAATATGATGTTTCAATTGTCAATTAAATCTCTAGTTGCGCTAGAGTTTCTACAACAGGAGGAAGTGATTGACACATTTGAATTAGTGAAGAGTGCTATCCCTGATGAAGGAAGTGAGCTTGTCAAATATTTCTCTGAGTACTATGTGCATGGGAAATTGAGGAAATTTCGTACTAGAAATAACATGTCTATGAGATTTCCTCCACTTTTTCCTGTAAAGTTTTGGAACGTAGCAGAACTAAATGATTTGTTTTTGCCAGGAAATCACAAAACTCGGTTGAAGCGTGACACTGCAGATTGAAGTGTTTGCTGGGTAGTCGAGCTACGGATCTGGATGTCATAATGTGTGCTTTAACTAGGGAACAGGAATGTATCAATGAATTAAGGGTGAGAATGTCAACTGGTGTTCCTCCGTCTCCTAATAAGTGGGGGGTTGTACAGAGACATCATCAGTTTCAGCAAGTAATTGAGAATAGGGCTGAGTACTCTCCACTAGAGTTTGTGCAGAGCATACCTTGTTTATTAAAGATGTAGGATAGAAAGCTGGCTGTTGCACTTTTTGTTTGAACTATGCTTCATATTTTGTTTAATGTTGCAAAGACGACTTACTAAGGCTATGACATATAGCTACTTCAAGGAATTGAAAATGACATTATTATTTAGTTGTTCTACATGTTTGGCTTTAATACAAATATTGTGCACCTCTTGACATATTTGTCGTGGAATGTCACGTTGGTGAATTGTGGTTCGGTGTTTTGCACTGTCGGTGATTAGGAATGTCAGTGGAGTGGGTGTGGGTTCTGTCTTGTCGGTGAATTGACCATTCAGAAGGTGATCCATATAAATATATATATATATATATATATATATATATATATATATTGATATATATATATATATATATATATATATATATATATATATATATATATATATATATATATATATATATACCCTTTTTCAGCAGAGTCCCGAGGAGAAAAATTCCAGATACAAAGATTACAATTAGTTACAAAAGAGCAATACAGATAAAAACAATAACATAAAATGAGAATCTTATTTGTTTTTAACATTCATTACAAAGGCACATTTAGTAATCTTAAAATAACATGTAAGTGATGTAGTTGTATGGTAAGAAATAGGAGGAAAGGAAAAGGAAGGACTCATAACGTGTAGTCAAGTAAGGGAAAATAGTGGGGAAGGGGTAAGGTAAGAGGATGAAAGACATAGGTGAGAGTTGTCTGATACAGCGAATACTGATTAAGAAAGAGGTACAATGTTACTGATATGGAAGCAGAAACATACAACCAGGAGAGTTTAAGATGCAGGAAATGGAGACAGAGGCTTGGTGGGAGAAGAACAGCTGGGGAGGAATTGACTCAAGTAGGGTCTTTACAGGGCCAGGTCCAGGAGTTGAGTAGGTAGTCCATTAGGGCTCGATTGAAATTGGCTGAATATTGGTGAGTTCTGATATAAAGCGGGAGCTTGTTTAAGATGTGGAGACTGCATGACTAAAATGGCTTTTTCCTATGGATTTATTAGGTTTGGAAATTTGGAGAAGGTGTTGGTCTGAGTTACGAAGCTTTGGATTAGGGATGTAGAGGGAGATGCTAGTGGAGGACAGACTCCGGGTTGTTGTAAGATGGAATGTTTCAGGTGAAGTTGAAGTAGGATGAGTTGGTTATGGAATTCTAGCCAGTGAAGTTTTGCTAAGGGGAAGCAGTGCTGTGAGCAATAGGGGAGATTTGTGGTAAAGCATGCAACTTTATTATATCTTAGTTCAAGTTTGTTTAAGAGATTTTTTTGGAGGTTGGCAAATATAGGGGCAGCATATAGTAAAGTAGGTAGGAGGTAGGAATGAGCAAGGAACACTTTGGATTCTTGTGTAAGGAATTTTTTGTTTCTGTATAGCAATCCTAGTTTCTGTTGGGTTTTTTTGATGCAGTTGTTGATGTGGGTATCAAATTTTATTTCTTTGTCTATGAGTATACCGAGGCGTTTAGTATGAGAGTCGACCTGAATAGTTGTGCTGTTTAGGGAAGAGATTGAGAAAGAAGATTTAAGGTGTTGGAGGGGTTTGGGAAGGAAAAGAAGTTTAGTTTTATTGGGGTTAAGAAGGAGTTGGTTAGTGGTGAGTCATCTTTCAACTGAGTGTAGTTTTTCTTGTGTGAGTGTATGTAGGTGGGATAGATTGCCAGAGGTAGAGATGATCGTAGACTCATATGCATATTGTATCATGGGATGGTCATGAGATCAATAATATGCCACTGCATTCTTCCAACATGCACACAAACAATTCAGTCGTGTTAATTGCTCACTATGGCTACACTCAAGTTAAATGCCCCCAGAAAAGAAATAATTTTGTTTAAAACTCAAACATCAGCACCAATCTTATAACACTTCTGTAATGGAGATAACACAGGTTCAACTGTGTAATACATTGCAGCATTAACAATAACAATTATAAATGTAGCATTAAAAATGTAACACTAAACTGTTATAACTATCATAGCCATTGCTGTGGAGGTCAGTCAGGTAGACATCTACAAACAGAACACATTTTTTTCTTTTCTGATAACAGAGTTAAAATGCCAGACATTCCTGCATAGTTACAATACAGTCAACTGCAGTAACTCTGCAAATATCAAATGACATACATTCTACAAAAAGTTATCATATAGCATTTAGTAGCATAATTTTAGCAATGCAGACATGGCTATGCCAAATAAAAGGGATAAAAGAAAAACATGTAAGAAATATAAACTACTTTTCAGCAATCAATGCAATTCACTTTTTAATGTGAAACTAAAAGCGTTACTTAAGAAATGTCAACATACCTTTACAATACAAAACTAAAGAAAATTCTCAGAAATTGTTTTTCTTCTTGCTGTATCAAACTCTGTGGTTTAAAACACGGTCACCAGTATCATACAAGAACATTAGCTAAAATATTACTTATTTGTAGTGCCTAATCAGCCCTGTGAGCACTGTAAGTATGTAAATGAGGTCTGAAATCATTACCATTCCAGAATACCACAAACTGCAGTAAGGGAAAGTAAACATGGTATAAGGATGTGCATGATTACATGTGCAGTCCCTGGAAATGCTAGGATGAGCACTGAGAATCATTCCCTGTTAATGGCTTGCAGCTGATTATGATTACTCTGACTGCAGGAACTGTCATCTTTCACTGTCTCCCCTCTTTGATGCACTCCTACTAAAAGTGTTTCAGGAAGAAGAGACTTACCAAAAAGTCTGAAAGTACATTGTTTGATTTAGGACAGTGTCAGTCCTAATATTCAAATTATTTTTACCTATAATGTATAAAACAAAGATATTCCAAAACACAGCCAAATCAGGACAATTCTTATATTAAACTTGGTAAACACTTTCATGATTCTTAACATCACTTCTTCAGACCATTAAAAAATATATAGTTTCAAACCATCCATGTATGTATCCACTCTGCCTATCAAATCTAAGGATTGCAAAATAATCTAACCAATCATCAGACAGTTTATTTATTCATAAAGGCAACAGAGTATCACAGAGACTTATATCTCCATTCAAATCATTTAAAGGGACAATGATAATGCATTAGCCAAACACATTTCTAATACATATGCTTCTTATGTGTTTAAATTCATGGCAGTAGAGAATTTATTTGAAAACACTTAGGGAGAAGAGACTTCAGAATTGTAACAGAGAAAATTGACCTTAGGTGGATCATTAAGTTGAAAGCTGATAGAGGTTTGGGTCTCAATGGCATGATCTCACTTAAGCCTGTTTTAAAAATCACATAATTTGTAGAGATGAAATCCATTGCATAACATGTTTTTATCTTAATCTTTACATTGATGTTTATGAAATTTCTTATCTACAGATTACTATACATGTATTTCTAGTTATGTTTATGTTGTTTGTTTATTTATTAAATAACAAATTGTGATATAGAAGGCTTTAAAAAACCATTGTTTGTGCTAAGGCAGCCTAAACTAAATTTTTCACTTTTTTTCCTAAGCTGTAAAACTGGCTTTCATACTGCCAAGTGGCAGTAGCACAAATCAGTCCAGTGGCATTGTGAGACTATCAGAACTCTAGATAATACTTAGGGAAAAAGATACACCTGACAGTTAACTTTCTCTGTGGCACAAGGTGTATCTGCAGTGAGCTTAGAGATCTGATGCATGGTTTGAATACACGTAAATTATACTTTTACAGAGAGTTGTCTGAATATTTAATCATGTTTTGAAATACCACTCTGGTGTTCTTTAAAAATCAGCTGATCTCACTATTGCTAACAACATGTGATCATTAGTCTGTTAGCTTTTCATGTTATTTGTCATAAACCAAAAGTTTGACAATGTGTTCTACAAAGTACATGTATGACATTGTAAGGAAATGTGAGAAGGAAGAATTTTTAACTTGAATACACTTCTTACTGTGGTCATTACTTCATATATCCATAAACTGTATTTGATTTACTTTCTGTATTTTTCACATGTTTTCTAATGTCCTTTTCATGTAATCTCTGACCATCTGCATGGAAACAGGTTTCATTACCAAAGGAAAAAGTGAACAATTTAGTTTAGGTTGCCTTAGGGGGTCTATATTATAACATCTAAGTCTAACAACTTTGAATGTTATAATATCGAACCCAGTAGAATGAACGCTGGAAATAGTGATGCTGCAGAACACCGAATACTTTCCTAGAGAAAGTATTCAGTGGGCCATTTCTGCAGCTTTGCTATTTCCTCAAATGAGCGAAGGTTACGGACTGGGTTAAGGAAAGTGTGCGAACGAAGGTGAGTGTGCGATTGGGCATGGGTTAGGTGAGTTAGGGTTAGGGCGTGGGTCAGGTAAGTTTGCAATTGTGTGGACGTGAGGGTTAGGGTGGGGTAGGTGAGTTAGGGTAAGGTGAGTGTGCGATAGTGACGGACCTTAGGGTTAGGGTTGGGTTAAGGTAAATGGATAGTTAGTGGTGTATGCATGGTTTAGTGTAGGGTTTTGTGAAGTGTGTCTGTGCATGTTTGGATTATTTATTTTGATGTACTTGTGTTGTGTGTATGTTTATCAGAACAGCAATTTTTTTTCCCTGGGAAAAGATTTGCTATTCTGACTGTTCAGTATTCTGGTGTTTCACTCTACTGGGGTCGATATTATAACATTTGAAGTCATAAGACTTCGATGTTATGATATACACCCAGCTTAGGTAGAGTAAATGGGCCTGACATTGTTGCATGAACCTCTGAAACAGGAATCGTACTTGATTTATAAAATGCACCTTACTGATGTCACATCCTGTGGTACAAGGTGTAACTGAAATGAATTTAGAGAAGTAAGTCACATGAAGCATTGTTCAAATCCTGTGTATCATATTGCAATTATTCACAATATGTCATTTTTTTCTTCTTTTTAAGGATCATTTGTTCACCACTTGTCAGCTTACAATCACGTTGCAGTATCTAAAAAGAAAAGTGAAAAATTTAGAGTGCCTTAGACAAAACAAATATGCCTGGCTATGGTGCACATTTCTCTGCATGAGTGGCATGGAAAGGAGAAATTCTGCCTGCCATAGAACTATCTCTGTGGCACAATGTGTAAGGGCAGTGACTTCAAAGTATACAACTGATTAAGGATTCAAATCAAGCTTAAATATACTTTTACAAAGGATGTAAGAAGCATATTTTTCACAACATTTTGATTAGTACTGTAACACTGAATTAAATTTATAATATTAGACCATTTTTTGCAAGCAATTTATCAGTAATCGCATAATGAAACTTTTTTGTTTATCTCATATTATTAATGTTTCACACACAACCTCAAGCTAATGTGTGTCTAATTTTCTAGACATAACAATGATTATAGTTAATATAAAATTCACTTGCATACGTATGATTAGCACAATACTTTTGTTATAATTATTATGACTCATCACATATCCCAACTCTGGGTTTAGGACAATTATGTCTTATGAAATATGTATGCAACATAAACCAACCTGTATTAATCAGCACATTCAACTGCCTCCATCTGAAATATATTTACAAACAGAAATCATGACTTTTAGATAGGAATACATTCTAAGAAAGAATTATAACCACACAAATATAGGCCTTTCTGATGTGTATTCCCATTAGTTCTGAAATTAATATATGTCTAATTTCTAGAATGGAAAGGTAGTTCTCTTGTAGCAATATCAGTTAAGTAACTTTCAGTTTTTGCTTTCCTTTATCCCATGGGTTCAATTCACATCTGTTACAATAATATTTTAACATTGTGTGAGCCTCATCATGACAATATGCCTTAATTCATTATATTTCACTTTCCAAACTGCACATCTTAAAAGCCATGTCATTAAGCATCGGATTGTTGAATGTTAGAACCTATGCTAATGGGTTGAGCATCACACATCTCAAAGTTCAAAGCCATGTTTCACACCTTTACCACTATGGGATGTAAGTAGTGCCAATGTGTCTGCCAAGGAGTAAATTTGCTTTCAATTGCACAAATGTAGTTGGCAAGGCTGTGTGTCTTTGTACACAAGCAGTTATCCATGATCTCTGAGCATGTAGCCCAGGCTGGTATGACCCTGACCTTGAGTAGCATCTTACCCTCATCAAGAATGATGCCACAATATGAAAACAAGATGATCAATTTCAACAACTGGCTTAAGTATTGGTGTCATTCAAAGGGGATCCAATGCCTGTCAGCCTGGGATGACATGCTCGACAAGCCACGATGCTTTGCTAGGGACGGCTTGCACCTGTCACCCCTGGGCTTTTGGATACTGGCAAAGGCTCTTGTTACCCCCATAGTGCCTTTTTAGGCAAGGCTCAAAAGACAAACCCACCTCCATAGGTATCACAAGGGATAAGAAACTAAGAGTAATGCTACTCAATGCCAGAAGTCTAAACCTCAAGATGCATGCACTCGAAACTCTCCTTAGCATGGAGAACATCAATATCTGTGCAGTAACAGAAACCTGGTTCAAGGCTCCCAAGAGCACCCCAGCACTACCAGGTTATACCTCATACCATGCTTTTCGGCCCCAAAACTTGGACCGAACCACAGAAGGAGGGGGAGTATCAATATTTGTCAAAGATACCCACACCTCCAGGTTGGTGGCACAGCACGAAGCATCAAAGACTATCCATGTGAAACTAACAGTGGGTAAAACTGCCTTCCAGTTTATAGCCTGCTACAGACCACATTCCCAAACCCAGGAACCCCACTCGGCCTTCCTGAGAACACTGGAAAATATGAAGGTCTCTCCAAACACCATTATATTGGGCAACTTCAACTACCCAAACATAGACTGGGAGCATTACTCTAGCTCCAACACCCTAGCCCAAAGGTTCCTAGAATTTATAAACTCAAATGCTATGGAACAACTTGTTACCACTCCCACAAGAGGGGAAAACATACTGGACCTGATCATCACCAACATGGGGACTCTATGCTCCAGACCAGAAGTGTATCCCTCACTGGTAAGATCAGACCATAAACTAATCTCACTGGATATTCACATCCCGACCCCACCCCCTGCCCAGAAAACTACAGTGAAAAACTTCTCTAAAGCAAATTTCACACTCCTCAAAACCGAGGTGGAATCTTTCAAAGCCCCCGAGCCTGTGGAAAATACGGCCCAGACTGGAGAACCCTTTATAAACGCATTCTATGAACACCTTCAGGAATGCATGGATCTTGCAATCCCAAATAAAACCAAGACCCAATCCTCCAAAGGTAGACGTCCTGTCTGGTGGACCCCAGCCATAAACAAACTATACAACAGAAGGAGGAAGCTACTACATGATAGAGCAAAATCCGAAAAAGGGAAGGCATCTCTGATCAGTATTAGCAAAAAACTACGGGCACTCATAAAATCGTCTAAGGCCAGCTTCAAGAGAAAAATTGCACAGGACACTAAGGATAATCACAAGGCTTTCTTTAGTTATGTTAGGAACCTGGGTAGGAATTCCCAGATATGCTCAGAATTAGTCCAAAATGACAAAAAATAAACCAAGCCCACAGACATTGCCAACATCCTAGCTGACAGGTTCAGCGCAAATTTCTCCCCCCCATCCCCACCAAAAGGGCAAATATCTATCCCAGCAGAGTGCTGCCCCCTGACATCTCAGATGCTCAGGTAAGAGCCGCCCTCTCCAAAGCAATAAACACAGCATCAATGGGGCCAGAGGGTGTCCCAGGCTGCTTCCTACATGGACTCCAAGAAGAGCTAAACCCAAACATAAAACTACTGTTCAATCTCAGCCTTACTACAGGATATGTACCCAAAGAGTGGTGTACAGCAACAGTGATCCATCTCCACAAAGGTGGTGCCTCAACGGATCCTGGAAACTATCGCCCCATAAGCCTGACTAGCTTGGTCTGCAAAGCTATGGAAAGGATCATCATGGACCTCATAAATAAAGATATTGGGGACCTACAGACCCTGGATCCTACCCAGTTTGGCTTTGTTAAGGGCAGATCCTGCCTCTTAAACATGGTTGATTTCTTTGAAACAGTCACCAAGGCCATTGATGAGGGGAAGGTGGTCCACACAGCCTACCTGGACCTCGCAAAAGCCTTTGATACAATACCCCACTCAGGCACCAGCTTAAATATAAACCCCTATGTCACTAGATGGGTTGCAAACTGGCTCAATGACAGAACCCACATGGTTAGAATTGCTGGAGCCATGTCAGACTCCACACCAGTTACAAGTGGCGTCCCACAAGGCTCAGTCCTGGGACCTCTCTTGTTCGGTATATATTTCTCGGAGGTACAGGCCAACATGGAAGGACTGTGGCTGACCAAGTTCGCAGATGACTGCAAACTGGGCGCCATAATCAACTCTCCAGCCGACACAAGCATCCTCCAAAAGGGCCTCATAGAAACAGACAACTGGTGCCAGAGTCATGGCCTCAAGCTAAACGCCAAAAAGTGTATAGTCATCCCCTTTGGCAAAAACAAAGTGCACACAAATTACCACATAGGTGGTAATCCATTAAGTACAGAAGAAGTAATTAGGGACCTGGGGACCCAAGTTGATAGCAATCTCTCATTTGACAACCACGTGGCCAAAGTGGTTAGAAGAACATTTTATATAGCCCACCTAATCTTGAAGGGATTCACATCTAGATCAGGGGAGGTCATCTTGCCTATTTACTTATCCTTCATCAGGCCCATAATTGAGTACAATGCCCCTTTTCGGATGTACCTTACCAGACACCTGCAGCAACTGGAAAGACCCCAAAAGTACCTCACCAAGAGGATCAAAGGGCTCAAACAGATGCCATATGCTGCCCGGTTAAAGAAACTCCAGCTCTACTCAGTGGCATACCACCTGCTCAGAGGCGATCTGTGCCTGACGTATAAAGCCATGTCCAACCCGGAATTAATGGACATGCTGCACCTCAGTAAATCCAAATCCCATTAAGCTACGTGCTCGAGACTTGAACCTCAGCACTGAAATAAATAGGACATGCTGGTGGGACAGATTCATAACACAGAGGCTCCCCTCACTCTGGAATAAAATCCCAGTCCAGGTTGGCAGAATCCCTCATTGACTCTCTTCAAGAGGAATCTTGATGAGTGGATGGGAGATCGTAGGTTTACCCCGGGTATCACTTCTGTGTCACTGTTAGACAGAGGCACAGTATACTAACCTCGAAAAAGGGCATAGGAAAATTAATTTAAAATGGGTGGTGAAAGCGAAACACACTCTGGCTAGGCGTATAAATGCCCTAGGGCAGATAGCCTAGTATGAACCTATGAACCTATGAACCTGAATTGAGCACCAATTCAGACATGTTTTGTTAGCTTGATTTTTCCATACATGGCTGGTGAGGGAGAAGGTGTTAAATTTAGAGAGGAAAGGTAGGGTGTTGAAAAGTCCTGGATTTTTCTGGCACTCCTCATAAAGCAATTCAGACATAGGTTTCTTCACAGGGTTATACCAGATCTCAGTATAAGGCTGAGGCTTGGAATAGCTTAGCCAAGGCTGTCTTCAATGCAACAGGAATTCCATGCAATTGGAAACAATGTCATTACCACTAAAGTTCCCTTAAGAAGTGCAAGCAGAACCTTCTAAGCTGAAGAAAGGCTAAGTTTAGGACTGGAACCCCCCCCCCCCCAGTTCTGTGAGTATAATGACCCATAACCTGTCCATGATATGGCATTAATGAGCTAGTTGGCCAACACAGGCCCTTGTAATGCTTTCATATATATTTATTTATTTATTTTTTTTGCACTCCACAACTGCAGAGGAGATAGCTGCAAACTGTTAGGTGAACCAGGAGAGTTTAACTAACCACAGAGAGAACACAGGGTAAGTATGAGTCAGGTAAAAATTCAATCCATAATGTTATTTTCATTTCCTCAAGTGCTAGCATCTTAAGCAGGACATACCTCTACCTTCATCTCAAGCATGTGTGCTTTTCTCAGTAATTCTTGCTGCCAGCTTTACTGCCTGCAGGTTTATTATCCAGAAGCAGCAATTCATTTCTGTTACTGAATAAGTATTTATAAAATATTAACAGCGATATGAGAGGAAGAAGTAGATTATGGTAATTGCAATTATTATATTAAAATGCATAATTCCTCTCTGGGAAGGAGGCTGCTGTTTCTTATATCATACCAGACAGATTTGATTATTTTATGACACATAAATAATTTTCCAACATATATGGATGTGGTAAAGTTGTGCAGTAGCAAATTATCATAATTGTGTATTTGTCGCCAAATCAAGTTTATTTTTAAAAATATAGTACTTTGACATACCATGTATCTAATTATCAGTTTTGTCTCCTCCCACCATTTGTTTCTTTTTTATCATTTTTATGGGGGGTATAATTTATTTACAATCTGATGTTTGCATAAATTGCTGCTAAAAAATAAATGAACATTGCATGGAGGCATTGACCAATGCCACTCAGCCCACCATCTCCCACAGGTGGCAGCACAGATACCCGACACTTCAGGGTCATAACCTCCCAGTGTTGCCTCCACAACCCCTTCCTTGCCTGCTCCATGTACATCAAGTAGATCTGCCCTGGCTGCTGGTGCTATGGTAACCTCCAGGAGCAGTAGTAGTAGATATGTCAATTTTGTCAGCAGGCAGGAGTTTACAGGGCTGGAGGATGATATAACAGAGAGAGGCATCAGCTAACTTATCAGCAGCGATGAAAGGGTCCTCCACTGCCAAACCTGGCATTGACCTAAGGAGCAACTGCATGAGGCAGTGATGACAATTCTGAGGGTGAGGACTAGGTTCTCACTGTTCTCAAGCTGGATGTTGGTGCACCTCTGATGTTCTCTACATATCTTTAATCATGGTGTCTTGCAACCTTCTGTCTCTATCACCATTCCTTTCTTTCTTGGCTGTCCTGTATGTCTGCACATGCTTTATAACCTACCCTAGGTACCTACCTGACCCTGCCATTCCTCAGCTCCTTTCCTAACTTTCCTTTCTCTCCCCCACCAAATAAAAGTGGGCAGCCGTCCCACAAGAAAAATTATACCCAAACATAACTCTCCTCTTTGCTTATGTGTCATCTTGATAAAATTGATTTGGTCCAATTGGCCATACAACATCATTCTGTTGTTGTCACTCATTACTGGTGTGGTGACTTTGCAAAGTCATGAAATTGTGTGTTCAATTTTACATTTATGTTTATTTAAGTGTTTGTCTGTGGTGCTCTCCCATGAGCCTCCCACAAATTCTTGTATTCTTTCCTGTGTATGCTAGTCTCTGCCTGCCAACTCCATTTTAAACACTGTCCTTTCCAACTCCTTTCTCATGTCTAACGTGGTCCCACACAATACACATTGCCAGAAATGGTCCATGGCAAAGCCTTTACTTTATGTGCTTGACATTTGTGCAGAGTTGCTGAGCAACAGTGATCACTGTTTCACTTCTTATTTCAAAAGCTGAGTATTTTATTTTAACCAGCAGTGGTTAAATTAGTTCCATGCAAATGTGCTTAAATCATCTGCACTATGGGAAAAAAAAGTAAATGAAACTAAAGGCAGTTCTGGGAAACAGTTAATGTAACCATTCTTAGGTTGCAGGATGTTCTAAAGTAGGCTGTCCTATGGGGTGTGTTGAGATAATTTAGTCGTAGTGTTATGTTTTTTTTTTTCATATTGTCATGAATTTGATTACAGCTGTAGGTCAATTTATTACTTCATGGCATTTCATACTCCTTTCACCTGTTTAACTGTAAACAATTGCATTTCTTTCAACATAAAGCACTTCCTTAACATATCTTTGGAATTATGCAACAAGACATCATTTTCAAAAACACTGCACCCCCAACAGGGAGACTTATTAAGTAAACCTTATCCTGGTTAGGTATTTATGTGCATTGCACTCTTCTACCCCTTGTTGGTACCTATAGCAAGCACCGTATTGTACACAGTATAACAAATTAGTAATGATTTCATAATTAAGACTAAAACACTACGCAGTTTCCTACATGTCCCACAAAAAATGCTGCTGCTATTCATCTCCGCATCTGTGTGTGTGTGTGTGTGTGTGTGTGTGTGTGTGTGTGTGTGTGTGTGTGTGTGTGTGTGTGTGTGTGTGTGTGTGTGAGTGTGTGTGTGTGTGTATGTGTGTGTCTCTGTTCACCCCCTTCTGTTTTAGCAAATTGCCAATGTGCTTTAATTGCGTTATTTTAATGTTATGAATAGTGTGGAATATGTCAGTTTCCCTCTCATTAACACAACTTTCTGGCCTGATGACCTAACGTTCACATGTGTAAAAAGAATTTTGAATAATTTCAAGGGTTCTAACCCAACCATTAACTGTTACTGACTGTTTTTGGTACACTAATTTATGCATACCTGTTGGCCTCGTTGTTATCAGCCAATATTATCATTCTTTTGTCCTCATCTACGTTGTCCCTGCCTCCATCTCACCATTTCAGTGTACCTTCTCCCATCTTTATCATTCATTTTCCACTGGTCTGGCACCAGGAAACTAATGCATGTAAGGCTAAATGTGTACAGAGTTTATGGTAATAGCTTGGGATTTTATTGCCTTTGACTGCCTTGCTCTGTTAGACTTCATGCCGCTGTGTTCAGCAAGATGAAGAGTTGGACATACAGATTACAGTGGTCAATAGGGTATTGAACAGTCACGTTTGCTGAAGTATGTTGTCTGATGTTAGTTATCCAAAGTATGACTTCCACCATGGTGTGCTTAGATAATACTCAAGTATAAATGCTTTTACATGGAATCTAAAGATTCGAATAAAGATGATTAAAATGTTTTGCCTGCCTCCTGTATCTGTAAATGCTTAAATAAACCTTTACTGAACTTATTATTGTCCTGCTGATAAATTAATGTGCCTGCTACCTATTGCAAAGCCTGTCTTGTACAGATCTTTGCACAGAAGTTGGCACACAGCAACGTTGAGCACTGTGAATTTCCACTCTAAGTTCAACACTTTAGGATATGGAAACGCATGAGCTAATGCTTTGCAATGATCAGCGTAATTTGGCTTGGCATCATTGTGTTCAATGAGTACAATCAAAAAAGAGAAAATCAAATAATTATAGTTTTATGTTGCACAAAATTTGTATGTCTGTATTACTTTTCTCAGCAGGTGATCTTGATATCAAAATGATGTTGACTCAATGCATTCATTTAAAGTATGTCTGCTCTACCGTGTCTCTACTTGCACTATATTATAAGCTTAGTCAACCTATTCTAACATAATCCATCAATGACATTCTGCAGTGCACTGTCCTATGTATAACTCTCACGTCTGTCTTGCTAATACAGCACAATACAAGTGTGCAAGCTTTCTGACATAAAGTCACAAAGATGTTTGGTTGATAATCCAGTGGTGTAAAACAGTCAATGGGTGTGTCATCCCTTAATGTGGAAGATGCCAAAGTCTCACACGTTAACACAATGTCATTGATGCCTTAAATATCTGTCTTGCCAGAGCACACAATGCAGCACAAGTGTGCAATTATCCTGACATGAAGTCACAAACATCCATCCAATCAATGGGTATATCATTCCATAATGTGGAAAATGCCAGTGTCCCTTGCATTAACACAATGTACATTAACGACAATATACACATTTCATTAGAGAAGCATGTTGTTACATGTGACAATGATAGCGATGTTACACTGTCCTGTGCACACATATGCATGTGTTGTACAACCTGTGATGCACAGCACCATCTCTTCCAAATCTTGGATTTAACAAATATTCTAATGTCCTATTTTGCATTGGTAATATCAGTCTTCTCCTGTAGTACTTACCTCTAATACACTGCTATCTAAATTGTGCAAGTAAATAGGTAGGAAGTCTGAGGCCCAGCATATAAGGTGTGTGTGTGTGTGTGTGTGTGTGTGTGTGTGTGTGTGTGTGTGTGTGTGTGTGTGTGTGTGTGTGTGTGTGTGTGTGTGTGTGTGTGAGAGCGAGTGGGTTTGGGTGTGGGTGTGCAAGACTGCATGTGATACTTGGTGGTGTAGCCACTTTCCCTGAGAATATTTTAGCTTCTCTCACAGCTGCCTTAGCACAATTTTTATGGAAACTTCCTCTGTGAAATACAATGATGAGGTTGTAATGACAAAAGTGCACTCTTCCACTTTCTCTGGTCCCACTTGCAAATAATGTAGTACCATCTAGATTGCACAACTAGCTAGGCAGATAGTTTGATAGCCCATATGAGAGACTGTGTTTAATACTTGGTGCCATATCCCCTTCCCCCGAGAAGAATACATTTAACTGTTCTCAAAGCTCCCTTACTCCAATTTTTAAGGAGACCTCCTCTATGAAACACAATGGTGAGGTCATAATGACAAAAGTGAACTCTCTCCCCTTATGAGTCTGACTTCTTCAGTAGTGCTTACAACTAATACAATGCTTTCTGTATTATGGAACTAGAGAGGTAGGTGGATGTGAGTCAGTGTGTAACACTTGGTGGTGTAGTAACTTCCCCCAGAGAAAAATGATTTTAACTATTCTCACAGCTCCCTTATCCTAATTGTTATGTTAATGCTTTCTACAAAACACAATGATGAGGGCATCCAGACAAAAGTGCTCTCTCTCCCCTTAGAATGCTGACTTCTGGAGTAGCGCTTGTGAATAATACAGTGCTCCATAGATTATGTAACTAAATAGGGAGGTGGTTTGATACCTCATATGGAAGACTTTGTGTGTGTAATAGTTGCTGCTACTTCCATTGAAGAATTTGCATTTAACTGTTCATCCTGCTTCCTTGCCCCACTTTTGGATGAAACATTCTCTGTGAAACACGCTGATGAGGTCATCCTGACAAAAGTGCACTCTCTTCCCTTGAGAGTCAGAAATCTCCTGTGTCACTTACAGCTCATTCAGTGCTCCCTATGTTGTGTAACTATACAGGTAGGAGGTTTAATGCTCAACATGTAGACTTTGTGTGTGTGTGTGTGTGTGTGTGTGTGTGTGTGTGTGTGTGTGTGTGTGTGTGTGTGTGTGTGTGTATGTGTGCGTGTGTGTGTGTGTGTGTGTGTGTATGTGTGCGTGTGTATAAAGTGCTTGTTACTATATCTGCTTTCCCTCAAAATAATGCATTTAAATGTGCACAACGCTCCCTTATCCCAATTTGTATGGAAAAATCCTGCAGTGATTACACTGATGAGGTCATCCTGACAAAAGTGCACTCTCTTCCCATAAGAGTCAGACTTTGCCTGTGGCACTTGCAATTAATATAGTGCACTTAAGACTGTGAAACTAGTTAGGTGGAGTGTTTAATGCTCAACACTGGAAATTTGTGAGTGTACAAGGCTTGTTACTGTATCCACTACCCCTGAAGAAAATGCATTTACATATTCACACTACTCCATTATCTTAATTTTTACAGACACATCCTCTATCAAACCCATTTGATGAGGTCATCCTGACACAAGTGCACTCTGCCTTTAATAATCAGAATTCTACTCTGCCACTTGCAACTAATCCAGTGCTTTCTGAATAGTATAACTATATAAGTAAGAAGCTTGATTCCTGACATAGGAGAGCTGTATGTGAGGGAATATGTTTACAGTTAAGTGAGCATGTGCTTATTCAACTTCTACCCCAGATAAAGGTGTTAAACTGTTAGATGACTCTCCATCTCCTAAGCCCATGTTTCATATCCACATATTCTTTGTAACACATTAGTGTAGCCATGCATACTGTTTGTACTCTACTGAGTACAATTTTCTATACTTCAGTTAAAAAACTTGGCTTTTTTAGGCTATATTCTCTCCACAAATGTGAAAATGAATGCTTCAAATAAGAGTGGCATAGACTGAAAAAATATCCATTTCATCTTTTTAGAGGGAAAGTGATGTAAACATTTAAGTGGGGGCAGTTTCCATTTTTCAAATGACAGGTGTTTTATGGGGCAGCAATAAGATCAAATGATTTCAAAATTATATTGTCTGATAACACCCTTGATGCAACACTGATGAGATTATTCTTTCACAAGTGAACTGCCACTATTTAAATGTCATACTTCTCCTGTGGTGCTCGTGGATGTTACACTGCTACATAGAATGTCTAAATAGATAGGTAAAATGCTTGAATATAGGAGTGCTTAATTTGTATACATGTGACTGCAAATGATTTCAGGATTATTTTGCACACATTTGCAGTAGCAATATTTACAACCCCAAATGCTTGTAAATCTAATTTTACCAGATACATCTTCTTAGTAATACATTGCTGATGTCATCCCTTCATAGATGCTTTATGTCTCACTTGTAATTATTATTCTCCCAGGGCACTGGCTGCTGGTAATATACTGTATAGATGGTGTAAGTGGATCAGGAGGTAATTCAATTCGATCACAGCTTCAGTAGGGTGATAGTAGTTACTGTTATATACCATTGACCACCTTTACATGCACTTTTAACTATGGGACTGTATTACAGTGGCATCCACAGGGAAAATAACTTTTTAATACAAAATGATTACAGAACGTTAACATACCTGCAGTATCATACATTCATAGTGCCAATCCCCCTGTGTTGTGTGACTTTGATACAGTACTTTGTACATTGTGTAATTACATATGTAGGCTGTTTAAGGTTCTCTGTGTGTCTTTTATCCTCATACAGTGTAAACTGTTTCTCAATGAAATATACATTTTGTAGCTATACAGTGGTAATGTGCACTTTAACCACTTTTTAGCATAAACATTCAGCTAATAAACAGTGCTGATGTCATCCATTGAACTGTCCTCAACATGATGTGTGGCACACACAATTCAGGCACTGATGTTTAGCTTGCAATCTTGGGAATTTAGTTCAAATCCAGTTATTACAGCTCAGACTCTGTTGTGTCAGTATTTTTCTGACTGTACATGTTGCTAGCTCTGCTGTCAAGCATAATTACTTTGTACACATATAGATGCTGATCTCTCTTGCAATAATTTGAGATATTTCTTCACATAGCTAAACCTTCATTCACAGCAATGATGACATGTGATTACATTGTCCTTATGTAACATATGTAGGAAGTGTTATCCTGTGGCACAAGGGAATGAGATTACATGTTGTCTGTTGTTCACTTAGTACAGCAATTTCAGGCACAAGTAGCAATAACATGAAGTAATGCCTTTGCATAATGACATATCGCACAATTCTAGTGACATGTCTATCATGGTGCATTCATTCTGTACAATATCATGTATTTTATGTTGCCAAATGCTCATTGTTTAAACATTCCCATTTAGTGCCTGTTACATTGTTGTGCCTTACACTGTAATGCATGTATGGCATCCACCACATTTATAATGTGTCCATGCCATTAACCTTAGCAAATTGAATGTAAACCCCTTTGTTGTAAGATGAGCTCCCAATTGGCTCACAAACTGGACACACACTATAAAAGTGGGTGACTCCACCTCAACCAGCTCACCTGTCACTAGCGGGGTGCCACAAAGTTCAGGGCCACCTACTGTTTGGTATATACTTCTCAGATATTCAGGCCAGAACTAAGGGGTTGTGGCTGACCAAGTATGTGGGCAACTGCAAACTAGGTGCAATTACTGAATCCGCAACTGATGTCAGTATACTCCAGGAGGGTCTTACACAGAGCAATGACTGTTGTCTTAGTCACGGTCTCAAACTGCATGCAAAGAAATGCATCATCATCCCCTTTGGCAAAAACCATGTCCCTTCATGCTATCAAATCAACAACAATACCTTAAGTACCTATGAAGTGGTAAGGGATCTGGGATCACAAATTGACTGCAACTTTAACTTTGACCACCATGTGTCTACTATAGTAAGGAAGACTTTCTACGTAGCACACTTGATTAGTAAAGGCATCACCTCAAGAGCAAAACAAGGTTATAAAGGATGCTATAACCCCTCTATATTCTGCACTAATCAGGCCCATAATTGAGTATATTGCTCCATTCGGCATGTACCATACAAAGCACCTGCAGCAATTGGACAGACCTCAGAGGCTTCTAACAAATAAGATCAAGAGACACCAGTACGTACCTTACATAGAGTGACTAAAGTCCCTGTCACTATATTCTGTATTGTACAGAATTCTTACAGGAGACTTATGCCTGGCTTACAGAGCAGTCTCAGACCCAAACCTAATGAACATGATGTACATCCGTACGTCAAACAGGACTAGACCTACAAATTCCAGGGATCTAAATATGGCCTGTGACTTAAATAGGAGATGCTGGAGGGAGAGATTTGTCTCCCAGTGATTCCAGCATCTTTGGAATAGGATAGGAATTCATGGGCTTCAAAACACCTATGACACTGTTCAAAAGGTTCCTGGAAAAGCGCATGGGGCACAGTAAATTCTTGCTGGATATTGTGCCCACAACCCTCCTGGACATGGGCAGTCATTACTAAATGCAGTCCTGGGTATAGTCTAGCATATCTATGGCATTATATTGGCATGAAATGGCTGGGCTTGAAATGACCTCTGGGTCGATAGTCTAGTAAAATCCTATGATCCTATGATCTTATTTACAGTATGACAGACTTTCACCATCACTTTTATCTCAGAGACTGTTTACAACACATACAACTGATGTATTAATTTTGCATATGCGCAGTTTCATAACAGTGTTAAAACTTCTACTATGGCACTTATGGTTCATTCATGTGTAACGAGATGATAGAGACACATAACTTGCTGTTCAGTTCCTGAAATAGGCGACATTATATGAATATACTGAAGTTACATAAACATCATTGTATGCAGTTAATGTTATCCATTTTTTATGTTGGACAATGATGTATCATCTCAGGTTGTGATTGCATAGCAGTTTATTCAGGGCCTGCTGTGCTGTGAGTGTTTCTGCAGCACGTGCATTGAGTACTGACTTATATATCATACCTACACAGATAGACTGTGCTTCAGTTCCAGGACAGTGTGTGTCCTACATGATAGAAACATTCATTGTCAAAGATGTAGTCATACTTTAGTGGTAACTGTTGTGTGGATAGTTACATGTGTAGCTCCTTTCCAGCATTATGAATAAATCTAATTGTTTAGATTATTTTCATAACACCTGTCTTTATGCACACATTTAATTCAGTTAATTATGACAGCCTCCACTGTTATCGGATGCAGCACATGAAATCAATACAGAGGTGACAGCTTTGCACAATAGACAGGGGGTTTGAATCTAGTAATATCTGTCTGTCAGACAAATGTGTCAGGCACCAGAGGCTTACACACATACAATATTTATGGCACACTCAGAGGGCCACTTTTTTCAGGCATTGTCCTACAAGCCAAGTCATCCATACACCTTATATGACAGGAAATTGCTGAAAGCCCTTCAATGGTGTTATTCATGACAGGAGCAATATGTGTATTTCTGTGGTTACCATGACTGTTACACATCTCTCTCTGATATTTGTCTGGGCATGATTTCAAAAATGGCATTGTTTCTGATATCAGTTGTTGCTCACATGCATTAGCTAGTCACAAAATATCTATGCTCTATATTGCATACCTTCATTTGGACATGTCTTTAATCATGCAATTGTTTGCATCACAATATGCAGCTTAATAGCAGATAAATGGTTCTATAAATGTCTCTTACTGTATGACATGCTACCAAACCATCAGAAAATTTTGCTGCTCTGACATTGCTGTTATGTTACTTTCATCTGTAATTCCATCTGAGCATGCTCAGTATTACAACGACGAAATGTTTGCATATCAGCAGTGGCAGTACTGGACTGAAGACATGCCCTCTGCTCTGTCTTGTCATTTATCGCTTGTGTATGTTGTGTGTTATTAGATTATCATTTGGCATTTTCATAACTATACAACAGCAGCTTGCCTATTACATGCTTATAGTTGATGAACCCCATTTCCTATTAGTGCCACTGTCACTTATTTTCAAAAATATGTCCATTTCTGATATTCCTGATGTTAGAGCTGAAAGGTTCTTTTGTTCTTGTGTTCACATGTTGACGTGGAGAACACAGCAGTGATGTCAGCTTGCATACATAAATTCTGTGTATACATTTCATATGCAGTAACTGCAAAACGCATGCATTCTTCCCATAATGCATCTTTTGCACTTGCTAACTGCTATCTCAGTTCAGCATTTAATTAACTTTTATCATATTTCCACTCCTGTTTGTTACACTGCAGCTTTATGTCGTTATCACATCCTTTATTAACATGTCCGTTTTCATTCATGTGCATAACTGTAGGTTTGTCATTGACATTAAATATCATGACATCCATACTGCAGAACTTTTATCAGAAATGCTTCTTATACACTTTTATCACATTTGCCTGTGGGGTATGAGTACACCTTAATTAATTATACGGTATAACACAATTTTGTCTATCAATTCGCCCATTTCTCTTCCTCTTCTTCAGCACTCTTTCCCTGTAATTGCCCTTACTATACCTGGGCTACAGAGTGTGATTGTATGCGAACATTAACTATATGTAAGCCATTTTGATTACATTCTGTGCTCCTGCTTGTACACTATTGCTGCCAACAAAAAGGTGCTTGCAAATGTATAGGCATTATGAGCAACATGCGTATTTAGCAATGCCAATCATCACACTAACACAAATACATCATGTAGGTGCAGTCTGGCACCTGCACAATTGTTAATGAATCCCAGGGTAAGTGTACACAATTGCTTCATGGGTTCCTGAATAGCTCCACCATGTTGGAATGGCTAATTTGCATGTAATTTAGCTGCTTATGCTTTCATTAGCATTTTCTACCACTTACCCTTGCTTTGAGGCTCTAAACTAAGTATAGAATAGCTTTTCCACCTATCCAGTATTTTTCCAGAGTACCCAGAAATCAGAATGTCGGTCCAGTAGTCCAGAAAGCACTGTCCAAAATCCAGTAGTCTGTGTATCTGCACAAACAGAATGTCAGAGTTTGTAAAAAAAAGCAGCCACTGAATACTTTGCAATTGAAACGCATCATTAACACGATGTGTTTAAAACTGGAACTTGTTAAAAAGTAAGGCATTCCACCTTGGGATTACGTGAGTGTATACATTATAAAATGGGTTGGAGAGCAAGTGGGGGTGGGCTGGGAAATGGGTGGAGAAAGGCAGGATTGTAGGAAATGCAAGGGTGTTTGGCTTTGGTCTGGTTTTCGCCACATAGAAAGGTGGCAACCCTAGCACTGCTGAACCATTTAATGAATAACAACTAGCACACTATCATGGGCACGTAATATAGCTGTTCATGAATCTGGCGCATAATATTATACTGCAATTCAAAGTTATTAACTATTATCCTTTAGGGAGCTTTGAATTAATAAAGTTTGTAAATACTTGGCAAATGAATTCACAGTTTGTGCCTCATTCATTAAAAAGTGATTAAGAAGTCTTCACTTTTTTCATATTAAAACAGACATAGAACCTAGACTAGCTTTACAGTGCAAGACATATGGTTTTCGTAAATTTCAAGCCATCAAAAATTATGTTTAGTACTGTCTCTGATTTTTTTATTATTATTATTATTAGTAGTAGTAGTAGTTGTATTTTATGCTATAATTTGTTGATGTATTTTATAGTATAACTTGTCAGTTGTGATATACTGTAATTATATAATATCTGAGTCCCAAAGAGGAACATGCATTGTAGGTATGTTAATAGGTTGTGAAAAAGAAACACAGATAAAGAATATTCTTGTTTTCATTTGGCTCTATCCTTGTCTAGAATAGAATTTCATAAAATTATCAAAGTTTTTCTCACTTTATACTGATGTCACTACCAAGCATTGACTTTTACTCTAGGAAAATAGTAATATATTCAAAAAAATTAAGCCACGTTATTTATTACATTACATTTATACCTCTGTACTCTGAGCAATCATAATGATCTGTTTCAAATTATTTATAGTTTTACCACCATAAAGAATTCAACAATTATTATCTCTTCATGGGCAGACACCAAAGGATAATTGAATTATTCATATTGTTAAATATGACATAGGAACAGTGGTTGTGAGTAACCTTGACTACTATCAGTCTTTCCCTGTGTTTTTGCCTCCCATGTTGGTGTAAACTGTTTTCTGAAGTAATGTATGTACAGAGAAATAGAGTAAAAAAATGTATACCTTTCCCATCAGTGTTGACATCTAATTTTAACAGTAAATAATAATCCTTTTTCTGTTTCTCCATATCCATTGTCGAACAGGTACTGGGAGTCAGACAGTGGTGTAACAGACAGGACTTACAAAGAAACTAAACATAAGCTTCTCATAAGCAGCTGTCAGGAAAAAAATATACCCAGAAGTGATTGTATTTACTTAGCATATCTTTATGATAAAATTCATCTGTAATCCTTTTACTTTGATGAGATTTGTTTATTTGCATAGTTTAATTAGGCATGTGCTCTGGTGTTCGACTCGTTCAGCTACTTACTAAGCCTTACAGCAAAGACAACACCAGTTACGTTAGAAGAGTGCAGTAGTAGATGTGCAACATATTGACACTGCAAATGTGAAATAAACAAGGTATAAAATGAATTAACTAAATATAAGCTGGCCGCTATGTCATCTTTTATTGCTATAAACAATGACGAGCAGAAAGGAATATATGATGACATTATGGCAGTGCTCCCACAGAAACATATGTGCTACTGAAATTATGATTCACCAGTGCAAGCACATTATAGCCAAAACTGATGTATCTGAAAATAATTATATTCTGACCTCTAATTTCATCTGCCTTTTTATTACTTGCAACTTGACTGCATGTGCATTAAAAAATTATTCTGTCATATTTGGGTATTACAGATTTGCACATTTTTTTCAAACCAGGTGACACAAATCTTACTCAAATCACAGTCATTCTGCCAACCATGATAACTAAAGACGTGATTCATTAGAAGTTAAGATAAAGATGAAACAGGGCACAAGAAACTTGTACTCAAAATATTTTCCTGTCTATTCAAAATCAGCACACGAATGCATTGACAAATAAGCTTGAAATATAACCAAGTGGGCCATGTAAATAATAATGCGCATTCTTAGAAAATTAATAGGCGGATGGACAGATAGAGATGGATAGACAGAAAATCTGTAGATTACTAAACTTTCTGTAGAAATAAAATATGTGCACCTTCCTTAAAAGATAAATACCAGCAATACTAGTAATCTAAGACTTTGGCTTGTTAAAGACCAAGCTCACCTGTCATTCCCTGTATCTGCAATCAGATTTGAGTGCCAAGTGAAGGCCTGTATCTGTTTATTTCCTTTCATAACAGCAAACTCGTACACATACAGCCTGGTCTTTCGGCATACTGTGCTTCTTTAGGCTATGTTATTTCAGCTAGTGGAGATTTTCACACCTTAACTTAAAAGGAAACATTTTATAGATTGCTAATAAGTATGCTTAGTTTATATTAGAATGTACACTGTATTAACATTACATTATCAGGAATGTAAGAATTGCAAAAAAATGCCTGATATGGATTTTAAGCCCTGCGACCCCATGGGATAAGTATCCCTACTTAAAAAATGCAGGAGCTTTACCTCTATCATGCTTTCTCTTAATAAAATTAACTCTCAGGTTATTTCACCATGGGGAAAGTGAATCACTTAAAAACATTTTCTTAAACAGAGATGGCCACATCTGAGGCTGTCAAACCCTATATATTCTAATACATCCTGCTCTATCCATTAGAAAGTATTAGAAAGCATTTACTAAAAATAAATAAATAAATAAATAAATACATAAAAATAAAGAATGTAACCCAACATGAGGAAACTGTTCAACTGCTATGTTTTCTTTTTTAAGTGGTAGTTCCATTCATTGTGTGTTTTGCTTTTTTGAAAATAATAAATTCTATATAATAGTTAAGATGAAACATACGGAAATACCTAAATACGAAAAATGTAATAAGGGATCTGGGGACCCAACTAGACAGTAATCTCTCCTTTGATAATCACATTGCCAAAGTGGTTAGAAAATCCTTCTATGTGGCCCACCTAATCACAAAAGGGTTTGCATCCAGATCAAAAGAGGTCATTGCGCCCCTCTACTCATCACTCATCAGACCCATCATAGAGTACAAGGCCCCATTTGAGATGTACCTTACAAGACACCTACAACAGCTGAAACACCAAGAAGATCACTGGCCTCAAACAGATGCCCTATTCAGCTCGACTGAAGAAACGTCAGCTGTACTCGGTTGCATACTACCTACTCAGAGGTGATCTCTGCCTGACATATAAGACCATGTCCAACCCAGAATTGATGGACATGCTCCATCTAAAGAAAAACATATCCTCTTGAGCCACACGCTCTAAGGATCTAAACCTCACTAAAACAATAAATAGGATGTGCTGGAGGGACAGATTCCTGTCCCAGAGACTTCCCATGGTTTGGAACAAGATTCCAATCTACATTAGGCAGAGCTCCTCGCTAACACTCTTTTAGTGAAACCTCGATGAGTGGATGGGAAAAAGAAAGTTTACCCCGGGGATCACTTCAGTGGCTGGACAGAGGCACGGGGAACTAATCTAAGGGGGCGGCGAAAGTCAACACTTTCTGGCTAAGCTTTTAAATGTCTTTGGGGAGAAAGCCTAGTGCCTAACTATGAACCTATGATGAAATGAAATTGTTTACAGCAAACAATATTACATAAACAGTCTGTTGGCACAAACTGGCTAACAGATTTGGGTATGATTATCACCCTGCTGTAAAGAAAATGGCAACAGTCCGTTAACAATAAGGCCAGATAAGAAATATAGTCACGAATAACTATATGTGATTTCTGCAGGTTATATTATAAAAGTGTGTCAGTCGCTCATCTTTCTAGCATATAAACACAATGACTGTCATGGCTAATCACTGTGGAAAACTTTGAATGGAAAAATGTAAACATTGCCGTAGGAAAAAATATTTATTGAGATACTTCAGATGCTACTAAAAAATGTAAGGAAAACTATTACTGATTCTAATAAATTACTACGTTAGAATCGAATCACAAAGGTAGCTGTAGTTCCACCGCATGTCGAATAAGAAACTTCTCAGTATTTCTATATTGAGCTTTTCAGGCTTCCCTTTTAACTTGAGTTTCAAACTGATGGTGAACCCACTCACTGATATGAAGTGGTCAAGAACTCAAGCCATCAGATAAATAAATAAACATATGTTTATAGGTAAATTTAAAGCCTAGCCAATTTCCTTTCTAAAGTTGAGAATCCAACCCTGAATCTTGTGCCTGTGAGGTAAACATTTTAACAATTATACCAACCTAGCCACGGTGGTACAGCGGTATCATTGTTGCCTCACAGCAAGAGGTTCTCCTGTTCGATTCTCAGCTGGAGTGCGTTCTGTGTGGTGTCTGCATGTCCTCCCTGTGGTCGAGTGGCCTCCAAAAGACATGCGTGAATGGACGTGCCTTCTCTGAAGGTTGGGCGTCAGGCTGGCAACTCAGCACCATGAAAAAAAAATCTATTGCCAGTCATTAGCAGACTGGAGTTCAGCTGTGGCGACCTCTAACCGGGAAAAGGCAAACAAACAACTAACCTTCTAACTGGCAATTATTTTCAGAGTTTAGCGTCAATCCCCTATCACCCCACACTCACCAACATTCTTTACACCAATTTCATGGTTGTACAGACATGAATAAAATGAAATCACGTAAAACAAAATAATTGTGGCTAATATGTGCTAACAAAAATCACCAGGAGTGATTTTCTATGGAACACAGCAAATAGGAAGTTCGGCATTGGTGAGTTTGACTTGGGCAGATAGAAAACAAAGCTCAGCTGACTTTAATATGTGAAAACGTAGTTGCAAAGTGCAGCAACAGCAACGTGATACAGTGATCTGCTAAAAACAGAAACCTCACCTTACTACACTGAGCTGTGTGATTGCCTCTGAATCATTATCAAAGCTACTCTGCAGTTTTGGATTGAAAATTAGGGGGGGCAGTAAGCATCAATGTTATGAACTGAATTGCATTCTGCTTCTGATTATTGGCAGCAGGTGTATGTACTATAGCTTTCTGTGTTGCTGCGCACTTAGTTTCTGCAACTTACTGCATCTAAATTCTGTATTTTCTGCTTTGAGTGCTCTGAATTATATGGCTTGCAAACTCAAAAAAAAAAAAAAAAAAAAAAACTCAGTGTTAGGATCACTACAAACTGGGCCTGCAGATTTCTGCATTTTTCAAATAAAATGTGCAACAATTTACAATAAGCTCATTTCAGTCAAGAATTATAGAAACTATTTACATATTCATGTAACTCCATGGAAGGATGCCAACAATTTAATGAATTTATTAGTATATGGTAAGGATAGCTCTTGAGAGTCGCCTTTAATTAAAGTATTCCAGGATTTATTTCATCAGTGTTTGCTAAATGCTAAGTTCTTCCTTACGTGAATGAGTTAAAACTGAAAGTCAAGGATCTCTTCACTGACCCAGAGGACTGAATGACAGATATACGAAGAAGTCAAAATTTCCCAATTCATTTAGACGAAGCAATAACTAAAGCTTTTTTTATGTACCTGGGAGGGCTTCAATGCTATAAATGGCCAGTTCTGAAAATATCTTAACTATCTGAAAAGCTTTGATGGATTAGCTTTTTAAAATTTTATTTGCAAGTGACATGTAAACACAGATTTCATGAGCACTTCAATGGTCTTACTGCAAGCTCATGAATCACACAGATGTATACTTAAAATGTAGAGCAGGTTGCTTATAGTTGCACAATCATTTTCAAAAACACTGAATGAATGGCAATAAAGTATTATATAAATTAAATTAAAGAAAATATTTCTCCACAATGTTCTTTGCATTTAAAATGTTTTGAAATTAAAAGGTAGTTAAATATATTGCCCAGGGAAACATCTCATTAACAGATTTTTCATTTTATTTTTCTGCAAAGTATATAGAGGTAATTATTAGGTTTGTGCTATAAATTGTTCATAATGGAGAAAGTGAATGAGTAAATATTGTTAGTACTTCTTAGCACCACTGTTTTGGCCTTTGAACATTTAGTTTATTAAAGCTCAATTTGGACTTCATTAAAAAAAGAAAAACTTTTACGCAGTGTTCAACAACAAATCTGTGTGGTGACCTGTTTGATTTTGATTACTACAATTAAAGTGCAGAGTATAATCTGTCAAAGAGAAGTAAGACCAAGACAATGAAGACGGCCATTAACCCATAATTTTTGCAAAATACTTTCATATTTTTGGATAAAATGCTCAACAATTTTCTAGTAGCACTGGTTACATCCTGGTCTTAGCTGCATTAAGGAAATGAAGAGCCAGATGCATGGAAAATAGTTATCCTATAGCCACTTCCCCCATGCATTTTGTGACTCTTACTGAAGGGGTAGGATGCATAATGCTTTGCACATTTCATACACATTTTATCAGTTTTATAGATATTCAGTAGAATTTGTTATTTATACCTCTTGAGTATAAATTCAGCTGAGTATAAAGCCATACTTCTAAGATCTCTCAGATGAAGAAATGTTTAAGAATGTTTAAGTCCAACACTCTTTACTTTGCAGAATGTTTGCTAAATTAATGGATATGTGCAGCATTTTTTTCATTAAAGCTGATTATGAAAGAGGTTTGAAAAAGAACATGATGCATATGACAAAATGCACAGACTAAAGAATGGATTAGCTTTGCATGTTGCTTTCTATATTACAAAATTGCATGTATGACCTCAGATGACAGCTGAGGTAGGATGCTTCTGTATTCTTATATAATTAAAGAAGAGAAATGTAACAGAAAGATTTGCAA
>NC_056746.1:1321953775-1321971275 GCF_019279795.1 Protopterus annectens
TCTGTCACAACATCCACACCCAGGTGAGGAATTAGAGGGGAAACCTCCAGCTGCTGTTGGGGTAGACAGATGTAGGAGTGCACAATATGACCTTGTCCTGGTCAAGAGGCAATGGATAGTACACATGCTCAACATCTATGGTGTACATCTTTTATCCTATGCCCATACCTAGAGAAAAATTGATGCCAGTCAATGCTCATAACCTTTACTTCCCCATGTAATGGCTGTGTACTGCTAACATCAGACAAAGTCAGCCCAGAATACCAACAGTTCTAACTGTAGGACTATCAAGGTAAGTGCTGAACCTGTAAAAGAAAAATAAATGTGTAGGAACATGAATGAATGGCAGATACCTGCATATTGCTACTTGCAAATATACCTAAGTAGAATGTGTGTGAGTTGTCCAGCAATGATAGCAATACATGACATGACTGACTTCTGTGATATATATTTATGCAGTCTGACAACTACCATGCCTTGTGCATCTAAAATACACAGTATAGAAAAACACTCCAAGGTGTACTTATCTTTACATTGTCACAAGTGGAGCAATAAGTATGACAGCTGTATCAACGATTTTAAAGTAGCAATCACAACACTAAAATGCTGCAATAATTCAGAAAAAATTCCAAATTACATCTCCAATACATATCCTAAGCACTCACTTAGCTAGCCACCATTTGTATCTGACAAATACATTTGTAACCTTGAATCCAAAAGATTGAAACAAGGTGATGGCACAGTTATCATCATTTGCAGATGGTGGGGCCAGGAAGCCAAGGCTGACACCAAACTTGTGAGTATGTGCTACTAAAAAACACAGGCAAACAAGAATGAAGGTAATATCAAAGGGCCACTGAGACAAGATGACCTACAACCCTCATTAATACCTCATGTAGCTGTTATGTATAGGGGTCTGCATGGACACTTGATGTGAAATGTGTCTGTGAGTGTCTGCAAAAACACAGCCAAGTTATGTGCTAGCGCTATGTCCTGGCAAGTTGGACATCTGTGAGCTGTGCATGGCAGAAGTATCAGTTCAGCATCATCACCCCTGACTGCAAGAATTGATTCTGCCAGGAGATGGACTGGCATATCATGGCCATGGTCAGATGTGCAGGTGCTACTTGAATATGAGCGATATCTACTGGACAAGCTCTCCTCATGACTAAGGTTCATTGGAATGTGTATGCATAAGCATAGTGACTGTGTCTGAAGGAAATACAGGAGATGTCTGTGTCACAACCTCAGTTCCAGACTGAGTCTCTGCATCCCCCTGACTGCATTGGCTTGACCACCACCATCATCATCACAGCCTACATATAGTCTGACATCAGGTGGTAGGAGTTCTACACTTCCACTGTCAGGATCACCTCTGATGATAAGCAAGAAACAGGAATGAAATTACTGCTCCTCTAAATATTAATGAAAACTTTCTGAACAAAAAGTAACAATGGGCACACAATTGTAGATGCTACAGCAATACAGACATTCATTACAACCCCCTCACACATAGCGAAAATATATCTACATAATTAGCAGTAGGAAAAGAAACATTTGCTTACCGTCTGCATATATCTCAACACTTTAAAGGGGGGATGGGCCTGGAAGAAATGAAGCAGTGAAAGGATGGCTATTAAACATCACAATGTGAACAACACAGGGACAGTAAATAAACAATCTGCTACACACCCAGTAAGAAATAGCTGTAACTTAAGCTTGTCTGAGCCATCCCCTAACCCCATGTGCAATGGTCCACTCTCTTGTATAACTATAAATTATCAATATATACAGATATAACCCATGTATGACAAGCAGTAGCAGCCAAATTATATCCAGTGTCTACAAGACAATTTAATATTGCTATATGTAAGCCTATCTGGCATCTGGTCCTGGGAGACACTTGGCCTCCCAGCCACATTAGCACCGACATCAAGGACATGGTATGCAGGTTCCCCTGAGCTGTCCGGATCTCTGACAGTGGACAGGGACTCTTCACTTGGTGTGAATGGTGGCTCAGTAGTAGGACCCCCTCCATAACCAACTGTTCTCTGACAACTGCAGCTGCCTTCCTCTATGCCAGAGAAATCATTTCAGTGTCCTGTTGCTGCACCTTATCATCATGTCAGCCATGGCCATCAATTACATTGACATCAGTGCTAACCTGGTTCCATATGTCCTTTCGGGCCATTATATCCCCCCATCCTCACTCAAGTAGGAATACTCCATGGTGCCTCAGAGCCTGGATGATTGCTTCGTACTCAGTCTCACTGAAAAGGGTTTTAATGGATTTGCTGGCTTGGGTGCCATAATCCTATGTGATGTAAATGACTGAAGGACAAAACCCATTAATAACACATAACTAATGCATTTTTCCAAAAGAATCATGCTGTATACCCATTGTCTACATAAACCACTTGTAACACACTTCTTATTTCGGGCAACAGAATGGTAGGTTGCAGCCCCCACCCTCAACACAAACACAAAGGTCTCGACAAATACACCCATTTTGGCAATATTCATATACTGTATACTACAGTACTGTCACTCATTACTGGATGCCAGTTAGCATTGATAAATAGTCAAGAATGCAAACTAGGATGACAGTCAGTTTTCAAAGTGTGCCCAGCACTGTTGTTGAGCTTGCCCTGGTAAATCTGAGAAGCCTCATACCAGTGTCAGTCATATGTACAACCACTTGTATTGGATGAAAAACATATTGCAGTTCTCTGCAATCCTAAGTAAAATTGCAAAAGCAAATTATAAGAACATGCTGCTGTAAGCATAACCTGTGTATCTCACAAATGCCAAAGTTTTGACTTTGTGTACCAGATGTAAAAATAGTATAGGCTCTACACCATTGTTAGGTGCAAATAGTTTGCAACCATGAATGATTAGCATGATTGAAGGAAAACACAACAGAAAATCAGACACCCTTCTCTGCAGTGGGTGTGTCAGTAAGGATATACTTACAGAGTGTGAAACTAAGTTCAGTGAGCTTTTAATCTTGCTTTTTTCCCACTTTTCTGAGATTTAAAAAAGTTCAGTTACAAGCTTGCTGTTCTTGAACTGTTTGTAAGTTTCTGTGAGGCCATTTTTTGCTTGGGCTAAAGGAAAGTCTCTCTCTTGATCAGTGGCAGTGAAAAACATTGTGCAGCCTGCCTGCCCCTGTGGGAGTGGTTACTGACTTGAAACTATAGTTTTATTGGCCATTCTGGGTCAATTCCAAAACTCCTTCATCTTCCTCTCTTAAAACCTGGTTGCCTCGTGGTTTTGGCATCTTTTCAGGCTTGTTGGCTGTTGGTGAAGCACCCACCAAGAGGAGAAAATGCTGAGAGAAGAAAGGAGCCACTTTTGAGACTTTAAGTATTTTTCCTCTGTCTATTTGCTAAGTTTTTCTGCATAGCCGCCTATTTTGAGCATTTTCTGGCTTGTTAAATTTGATTTCTGCATTAGTAACTGTATTTAGAGCACAACCTAGAGCTGTTTACTGAATTTCCTGTTTGCACTTATTTTTAAAATCGTTTTTTTCTCAAAACTTGCATTTTATCTGTCTTTGGCCTAGCACTCTTGTGTGGGGTCATTTACTGCGCTGTTATAACTTGTTGATACTTGTTAACCTCTGCTATCTCTGAAAAAACAAAAAAACAAAAACAAATCTTGCTTTTTTCCCCACTTTTCTGAGATTTAAAAAAGTTCAGTTACAGGCTTGTTGTTCTTGAACTGTTTGTAAGTTTCTGTGAGGCCATTTTTTGCTTGGGCTAAAGGAAAGTCTCTCTGTTGATCAGTGGCAGTGAAAAACATTGAGCAGCCTGCCTGCCCCTGTGGGAGTGGTTACTGACTTGAAACTGTAGTTTTATTGGCCATTCTGGGTCAATTCCAAAACTCCTTCATCTTCCTCTCTTAAAACCCTCTTTTGCGCGGTTTTGCGCATTTTTGTGCATAGCGCAACAGCGGGCAGCACCGCCTAATTGGGTTTAAACTATTCCTGGATCCACTAAGTCTGCTCTTCACTTTTTCCCTTAGAACTGCTCTATCTCTCAATTTAAACACCATATTCTCATTCTAAGGCCCTTCACTGGTCCAATTAAGTAATCCTACAAGTTAGCACTATTAAACCATAAGCACTACTTACTCTTATACTCTCTACGATTACCCTGTCCTCTATTGGTCCATCTTAAATTCAGTTTGCCTATTACTCTAGCATGTCCAAAGGTCAGTCAATGGTTTCCTCTCCAGTCCAGCTGGTGAATCTGGGAATTTTGAGGCAATGTTACAACTGTCTCATGTACACGGACAACCCTCTCCTCTTCCAAACAGGTTCAAATATATGTGAGAGATGCAACTATTTAGCCAAACAGGAGGCTGAGCTCTCTCATCTCAAAACTGGTGTAACCAGTCAGGAGGAGAAGGTAACCTCACACAACACAATTCCAGTATCACATAGTCCCACCACATCAGCGAACCAAACACATAAATACACAAAAACATACTCGGAGGCTCTAAATAAAAATCTACCTAAGCAACAGAGACCTCCAAAGCAGACATCCAAGCAAACGCTACCTCAAAACAAAACACACACAACACATAACCCACAAAGTCAGTGTGCCAAGCAGCCACAGCCCTTAAGGCTGAATAACACACCTGATACTCTTGTTACAGGTGACTCTATTGTCAGACACACTGAAGTCCCGCTCACCAGGCTGAATAAAGAGAAGGTCACAGTGAGCTGCCTGTCGGGTGCTAGCATCCGCCACATAATGCAAGCACTCAGGTCACTCCAAAGCAAATACAAATATGACTCAGTCATTGTACATGCTGGTGTGAATGACCTGAGACGTACCTCCCTGGACTACATGAAAAGAGACATAGAGGAGCTCTCTGATCATGTAGCCCAGGCTGGTATGACCCTGACCTTGAGCAGCATCTTACCCTCACCTAGAATGATGCCACAGTACAAAGACAAAATGATCGATTTTAACAATTGGCTAAAATTTTGGTGTCATTCAAAGGGGATCCAGTGTCTGTCAGCCTGGGATGACATGCTCGACAAGCCACATTGCTTCGCTAGGGACGGCTTGCACCTGTCACCACTGGGCTTTCGGATATTGGCAAAGGCTCTTGCCACCCCATAGTGCCCTTTTAGGCAAGGCTCAAAAGTCAAACCCACCCCATAGACAGCACAAGGAACAAGAAACTAAGGGTAATGCTGCTAAACGCCAGAAGTCTTAACCTCAAGATGCATGCACTCGAAGCTCTCCTCAGTATGGAGAACATCGATATCTGTGCAGTGACAGAAACCTGGTTCAAGGTTCCAGAGAGCACCCCAGCACTACCAGGCTATACCTCATATCATGCTTTTCGGCCCCAAAACCCGGACCGAACCACAAAAGGAGGGGGAGTTTCCATATTTATCAAGGATATCCACACCTCCAGGTTAGTGGCATTGCACGAAGTATCGGAGACCATCCATGTGCAACTAACAGTGGGCAAGACTGCTTTTCAGTTTATAGCATCCTACAGACCACCCTCTCAAAGTCAGGAATTCCATTCGGCTTTCCTGAAAACATTGGAGAACATGAAGATCTCTCCGAACACCATTATATTGGGCGACTTCAACTACCCAAACATTGACTGGCAGGACTACTCAAGCCCCAGAACCTTAGCCCAAAGATTCCTGGAAATTATAAACTCAAATGCTATGGAACAACTAGTCACCACTCCCACAAGAGGGGACAACATACTAGACCTGATCATTACCAACATGGGGACTCTATGCTCCACACCAGAAGTATATCCCTCATTGGTAAGATCAGACCATAAATTAATTTCACTGGATGTCCACATCCCGACCCCACCCCCAGCCCAGAAAACCACAGTGAAAAACTTCTCAAAAGCGAACTTCTCACTTCTCAAAACCGAAGTGGAATCCTTCAAGGCCCCAGGACCAGTGGAAACTACAGCCCAAACTGCAGAATCCTATATAAATGCATTCTACGGACATCTCCAGGAATGCATGGATCATGCTATTCCAAACAAAACCAAGACCCAATCATCCAAAGGCAGGCGTCCAGTCTGGTGGACTCCTGCCATAAATAAACTGTACAACAGAAGGAGGAAGCTACTACATGATAGAGCAAAATCCCTAATAGGGAAGGCATCTCTGATCAGTACTAGCAAAAAATTATGATCCCTCATAAAATCCTCCAAGGCCAGCTTCGAGAGAAAAATTGCACAGGACACCAAAGACAATCATAAGCCTTTTTTCAGTTATGTTAGAAACCTGGGATGCAACTCCCAGACTTGTTCTGAGTTGATTCTAAACGACAAAAAATACACTGAACCCAGAGACATCGCCAATATCCTGGCAGACAGGTTCAGTGCAAACTTCTCCACCCCCACCCAAAAGAGCAAGTATCTATCCCGGCAGAGGGATGCCTCCCAAACATCTCAGATGCTCAGGTGAAGGCTGCCCTCTCCAAAGCAAAAAACACTGCTTCCATGGGACCAGATGGCGTCCCAGGTTGCGTCCTACATGAACTACAAGAGGAACTAATCCCTCAAATAAAACAGCTATACAATCTCAGCCTCACTACAGGATATGTGCCCACAGAATGGCATACAGCAACAGTGGTCCCACTACACAAAGGTGGAGCCTCTACGGACCCTGGAAACTATCGCCCCATAAACCTGACTAGCTTAGTCTGCAAGGCTATGGAGAGGATCTTCATGGAGCTCATAACAAAGACATTGGGGACCTACAGACACTAGATCCTATCCAGTTCGGCTTTGTCAAGGGCAGATCCTGCCTTTTGAACCTGGTTGACTTCTTTGAAACAGTCACCAAAGCCATAGATGAAGGGAAGGTAGTCCACACAGCCTATCTGGACCTTGCAAAGGCATTTGACACAATACCCCACTCGGGCATCATAGATAAGCTATCCAGCTTAAATATAAACCCCTATGTCACAAGATGGGTCACAAACTGGCTCAAAGACAGAACCCACAGAGTGAGAGTTGCTGGAGCCATGTCAGACTCGAAACCGGTCACAAGTGGTGTCCCACAGCATTCTGTCCTGGGACCACTCTTGTTCGGTATATACTTTTCCGAGGTACAGGCAAACGTGGGAGGACTATGGCTCACCAAGTTCGCAGACGACTGCAAACTGGGCGTCATAATCAACTCTCCAGCTGACACAAACATCTTTCAAAAAGGTCTCACAGAGACAGATAACTGGTGCCAGCACCATGGTTTAAAGCTAAATGCCAAAAAATGTTTAGTCATACCCTTTGGCAAAAACAATGTGCCCACAAATTACCACATAGGTGGAAACCCATTAAGTACAGAGAAAGTTATTAGGGACCTGGGGACCCAAGTTGATAGCAATCTCTCCTTTGAAAACCACATTGCCAAAGTGGTTAGAAAGACCTTCTACATAGCCCACCTCATCATGAAGGGTTTCACATCTAGATCAAGAGAGGTAATCGTGCCCCTTTATTCATCCCTCATCAGGCCCATCATAGAATACAATGCCCCTTTTGGGATGTACCCTACCCGACACCTGTAGCAATTAGAAAGACCCCAAAAGTATCTCACCAAGAGGATCAAGGGTCTCAAACAGATGCCATATGCTGCTCGGTTAAAAAAACTCCAGCTCTACTCAGTTGCATATCGCCTACTTCGTGGCGATCTATGCCTGACATACAAAGCTATGTCAAATCCAGAATTAATGGACATGCTCCACCTCAGTAAATCTAAATCCCTTAAAGCCACACGCTCGAGGGACTTGAACCTCAGCACAGAAATAAATAGAACTTGCTGGAGGGACAGGTTCATAACCCAGAGGCTCCCTTCGCTCTGGAATAGAATTCCAGTTCATGTGAGGCAGAGCACCTCACTGAATCTCTTCAAGAAGAATCTCGATAAGTGGAGGGGGGATCGTAGGTTTGTCCCAGGGATTACTCCCGTGTCACTATTAGACAGAGGCACAGTAAACTAAACCTTAAAAAGGGCACAGTATACTCAAATCAAGGGGTGGCGTAAGCCATACAGAATCGGGCTAGGCTTATAATTGCCCCAGGGCAGATAGCCTAGTATGAACCTATGAACCTATAAATAAAATCAAACATCACACATGTATAAGTTTTGGCCATAATAGCACAACTGTCCTGCCCTTGCTGAAAATGGCTGTTCACTGTTATGAATTTGTATCACACCTTTTAAGAAAAATTATAGGAAATGCACTACAGATTGCATGTCTAATAGTAAAGCAGGGGTAAGGGAAAATGACCAGAATCCAAAGAGAAGACAGAGCTGTATTTTTACAAACATATTCATAAATATATGTGTGATCGCTCATTGCACTAAATATGTTAGCCACACATGTACAAGCAACCAAGAATGTCATACTGTAATAACTGTTAGTACTGGGTATGAAATGTTAATTGCTTCTATGCACATGATTTGCTTGGTGTTCCAAAGTTTTGTCTGTGGCAAAGATAGATAACCCACTACAAATGGGTTGTGTAAGTGCAACACTGATGCTTCAAATCCAGAGTTGTGTAGTTGTTTAACCTTTGTTTCCCCTTTTTATCTTTTTTTCATTTTTATTTTTTTTCCATGTATGCAGCACATGGCATAATGCAAACATGGTTATCTGCTTAAGAAAGTGAAAAGTAATGTCAGTCACCTTATATAGCGCAAACACACTTAGCAGCATTGAGCGGCGGTCAGCACCATGGACAGTAATGACTCCAGAAATCCCACCTGTTATCTGACTGTCTCTGTGGCACAATATATAAATGCATTGAGCTAAGAAAAAGACAGCACATAGGTAAAACAGGGTTGGAGTCCCATTACAGTTATTTTTAATGAGGAAGGGTCATAAGGAGTACTTCCACAAATTATATATGTTCAGTATCGTCTTTTACTTTTGTGCATTGCCTACCTATGTGCAAACAGGGTTCACTACTTAAAGAAAAAAGTGAAAACTTTAATTTGGTTTGCCTTCCTTCTCGCAAATAGCTCAGTGGTGAGGCAAGCTTGTCTGCACTCTGGACAATACTGATTGCAGAAAATAGACCTTCTGCTTAGCTTTCTCTATGGTACCAGGTTTAAGTGTGGTGAGTTCATGGTCAGAACATAGGTGAGCCAGGGTTCAAATCCAGAAGACTCTATTGTTTAGTAAGGTTGTCCCACTGTCATTGCCCACACATCTTTGATTATAAAGGTAATACTGCATAACAATAGCTATGTATATCATGGTTGATTGACAGAAAGGTATCACTACTGCTTGCATGCACATACATTTCAACATATGTGTTATGTGTGCAACTGGTTTAGAATGACAATGATGATTGCATCATAAAATGCAATTGCATATCCCTGATGGATACAGTAGCTTACTGAAACTCATCTATAACCTGCCCATAAACCAATACTGTAAAGTATAATTTTTTGTAAGGTATGTATCATAACTCCAAACTCTATTACTAAAGTCAAGTTAGTCTATTCTTTTCCAGTATATTGTCAGACATTAGTCCTGCATCAAACCTGAGAATGCATAAGCCAGGACCTTTTAATGTCACACACATACAGGCTTAATTAAAGTATAGTTGCAGTTACACTTTGCATTGTATACCTGTAATACCTGTAGTTGGCCAATGCTTCTTCTGTGTTAATGAAAATGGTCACCTACCTGGAAATAGGTACACTCACTTTTATATGGATGTGAATCCCAAATTGTGCAAAATACTTTTAACAGTATGCAAGTCCATGCAAATTATGCGTCAAGTCATCCCATTGATCCATTGAAAGTCATGGCTTAAGAGCCAAGTCATTTAGCATTTCAGTGTTGACCAGTGAACAAAGTGTGACCAGTTGTAGCAGCACACCTGCCATAAATCAATGCCAAATCTTACATCATCATTCCTGTTTCATAAATGCCCTTCCTCTTTGTTTGTCAATGTTTGTCTCCACTTACCATTGTGAAAATGTGGTTGCCATGGTTGTGCATGTGTATGCACTGCTCATAAAATGTGATACCACAAATTGGTGGGAAACCATTGCAGTTGCTGTTGGAGGACCTTTGCATACATAACAGGAGATGGGAAGGATGGTGCCAAATTCAGGGCACAGAAATGGAGTGTGGAGTCCAAAATCTTTGCTGCACTCCTCATGAAGTGCACAAGTCAGATGCTGTTACAAGGGAACTATAATGGCTCTCAGTATAAGGCTGAGGCTTGGAACAGCCTTGCAAAGGCTGTCCGTAGTGCTACTGCCATGCCAAACACTGGGGAGCCATGCAGACACAAAAAGGGACAATTCGGTCAGTGGCTAGATGAGTTTTGAACTGCTATTGTCCCCCAGTTATGTAAGTGTACAGATCAAGCACTTTGAAATGATATGCAATGATGTAAATAACCAAGACTGGTAAGCATAACGATTTCAAGTCTCTTGCTCTCATTCTTTAGTTTGCATCCTCAAAGGAAATCACAGTGAACAGGTAGGCACATGCTGAGAGATTGGAGTGACTCAGAGATGTAAGGGGTATGTCTGCAGTACAAACGACTTTGACTGTAATAAAGATATTGTGATTCCATAAATCAGTATCAAGTTTAGCATGCATATCTTAACTGTAACAGCAAGCATGCATGCTTTCTTTGTAGCTCATGGTAATTGTATTGGGCAAGTATAATTGTGTATTTTGATTATGTGAATTCAATTCCCACAAGTAACCTATAGATTTGCATTCAGCAAGTAACATTTTCAAAGGTGAAATGCAGGAATATTAGCTTTAATGTCATGTTGTTAAGTTGCTCTCTAGTATCTTTAAAACCATATTTGGAGTACATACATATTCCAAGAGTCACTGGTAGCAATTCACAATCATTTTTGTTACTGTGAAAGCTGTAAAGCTGCTGTAATATGAAAAGGATATTTATTGTAATAAAGCATGAATGTGACATTTCCTGGTTCTAATAATCTGTTTGACCCAGTCTACCTCTTATCTCTGTTTTTTTTTTTTTTTTTACCAGAATCACACCGTTCTGATGTCTTACCTTTTTGCCAACAAACCAAATGCATTTCAACCCATGGAGGTGGACCAAGCACTGTGGCTCGGTCTACCAACCCTCCACTGGCTTTTACACCAATACCTGGCAACTCCGGGATGCAACCTGGCAGTACTGCTTCCATAGCCAACAGCCCCTGCCCTACATGGCCTATCCACATCAGTTAGCATTGCACTGGGTGCTGGTGCAGTGGTACTCTCCAGAAGTATCATTGGAGGTGGTGATTATGTCACCTGCAAAAACTGTCAGGGATGTTGTGTAATATCATAGAAGCTGGTATTGGTGCCTGCAGCAGCAGCCTTGAAAGGTTGCTCATTAAATAAAAGGGATAGTGATGACAGTTCTGAGGGTGGGGACTAGATTCTCACTGTTCCCATACTGGACGTGGTGCATGTACCTACAATGTCCGCTACCTCTCCCCCATCATGGTGTTCCCCAGCCTTTTCTGTCTATCAGCATCCCTCTGTCTGTCTTGTTTGTCCTGTATGTCTGCACCTGCTTCTTCACCTACCCTACCTACTTGACCCTCACATTCCTAGGCCCCTTCCCCAACTTTCATCTCTTTTTGAAGTGCAGAAGAAATGTGGACACCTGCACCACCAAAAAAAAAAAATGTTTCATACACACATCTCCACTTTGCATATATGTCTTCTCTACACCCTTGATTTGGTCTGATTGACTATACAACAGCATTGCATTGTTGTCTCCTATCTGTGTTGCGGTAACAGTCCAAATTCATCACATTTTCTCTACATGTGTGCATTACTGAGTTTAAGAAGTGGGTATCTATGGTTCTTTCCTAATTCCCTCCTGGAAATCTTTTGCATTGCTTCCCTTGTTCTTCCTACTGCTTGACCCCCATTTCATCACTTTCCTATCAACACCATTTTCACAAGTTGAATCTGGTCAAAAATAGAATCACACAAGCACACTTCCAGAAATGGCCCATAGTAAGGCTTTCACTTTTAATCTTCTGCATTTGAGCAGAGTTTAGCATTGTGCACCTATGCTGAGTGGTAATGAATGGCTATACATGTTCTGTGGCAAAACCTGATGAGTTTTTGCCACCAGCAGTACTACTCAGGTTAACTCCATGCAAAGTTGCTTAAACATGCTGCGTTATAGGAATACAGAGCTAAAGCAGAGTAAAGTCACTATTCTGAAACAGTTACTCTGATAGTTCTGTACACTGTTTAATGTAACTATGTGAAGTGTTGACATAAATAACTTGACTTATTTTTTTTTTCCCATAGCATTAATGGTTCAATTCCAAATATATCTCACATAATTTCTTAGTATGGTGTTATATGCATATGATATTTTTAATCAGTCTCATTTTAGCATGTGACTAGTTAGCATAATGGTTAAGGCCTTCACCTCCCATCCACAAGGTATAAGGTTTGATCCTGATCTACAGCCAATGCCTGTTTGGAGTTTGCATATTCTCCCTGTGTCTCTGCAAAATTCCTCCCACCTCTGAAAATATGCTGAGTTTTTCCATCTCAAAGCTCACCAATGAATGGAGCTGGGCAGCAGCGCAGGCTCTACATGTAGCCTTATTGGGGGAAGAGTTGTAACTGCTTTAGGGATCTAATATGGTTCACTATACATCCTCAACATAGGGAAACATGGATCACAGACTGCATAACATGGCAGGGCTAGCCACTTGATGGTGTAAAAATATGGCTCTATGTGATTCAGTCATGTTGACTAATGTCGCCAAAATGGGCATGGGTAGTTAGCCAATGATAAGTGGGCTGAGGACCTGACCTACGCTAGGGACCCATGTTAATGGTGGGAGGGTTATATGTGCCCCTATTGGTCAATGTGTGCCTGCCATAAAGCCCAGCAGCCCTGGGTCAATAAGCTACTGGCTGGCCAGTGTCTAGTTGCCCAGCATGGGTTACCTGGAATAGCTCTGTTGAGTGAATGCTGGACATAAAACCAATCAACCTGTCAAGCATGAACTGAGAAATGCTACACTTAATGTAGATTCACTGACAGGATGCAGCTTGGAAATGGATGACATGATGATACGGAGGAGGCTGGACATTCTATGTATCCAAGAGACAAGATGGAAGTGCAGTGCACAAAGCCACTTGGCTTGGGATCCAGAGTCTACTACACAGGTATGGGATAGGCTAGAAATGGTGTGGGAATTGTTGTGAGAGAGAGGCTTCAGAAGGCAGTGAGGGATATCATCAGAATTAATGACAGACTCATAGCAATCAAACTCCGGTGTAATGATAGGGCAGTATTCATAATCTCAGCCTATGATAGGGCAGTATTCATAATCTCAGCCTATGATAGGGCAGTATTCATAATCTCAGCCTATGATAGGGCAGTATTCATAATCTCATCCTATGATAGGGCAGTATTCATAATCTCAGCCTATGCCCCACAGCAGGGTTGTGATAATGAAGAAAGGAGTGCAGTCAGACAGCAGTTGCAGGACCTACTAGATAAAGCAGGAAAACATGAATTGGTGTTGTTAATGGGGTGATTTGAATGCACATATCAGGACATACAGAACAGGATTTGAGGACTCCCTCGGTCTACATGGATAGGACAACCGGAATAAAGAAGGAGAAACCATTCTAGACTTCTGTCTGGCAAATGGCTTGATAGTAGCCAACACATGGTTCAGAGAGAGAGAGAGAGAGAGAGACAGGCACAAGATCACATACAAAAGTAGCCAACATGCAACTCAGGTAGACTTCTTCTTAGTAAGGAAAAGGCACTGGGGTAAAATCCATGATTTCAAAGTCATCCCCCCGTGAAACATTTGGCCCACAGCATAAACTACTGGTTGCCACAATCAATTGCAAAAAGGTCAGTGGTCAGTCAGATAAGGCTCTAACATTAACAGAGACCAGGCTGAAGACCTGGAAGTTGACTGGAGAGAAAGTTCAAGGAATTACTCAGTGCTCTAGCACCCTAAGAAGAGGCAGGAATAGATGGAGTTGAAGAAGAATGGCAGCACCTCAAAACAGCATGTGTTAGGACTTCAGAACAGATATATGGCCGAGCCAAGTATGGAAATAAGGTACATAAGGAAAGCTGGTAGTGGAATGCAGAAGTCCAGGAAATGATCAAAAGAAAGAAGGAGTGCAGGAGTAAATTTAAGACAGAAAAGACTGACCAGGCTAGGAAGGAATACTGGTCAAAGAAGCTAAGAAAGGAGCTGCAATAGCAAAAAATAGGACATTGGAGGCACTCTACCAACATCTGGAAAGTGGCTCAGTAGGTGGCACAAAGAAACTATATCAGGTTGCAAGGCAAAGACAGAAAGATAAAGAAGATAGTCAGACATCCTTCATAACGGATGCCAGCAGCAACCTGTTCCCCAGCCCACAGGACCTCAAAGGCAGATGGAAGGAGTATTTCCAGCAGCCTCTGAATGAAGAATACCCCATAGCAGCTGTACTGCCTCAGAACCAGCCTATGATAAGAGAAGAAGAAGGACCCCACCCTAGAAGAAGAAGAAAGAACAGCACTAAGGAAAATGAAGTCAGGAAAAGCATCAGGATCAGATGAGGTCACAGCAGACGGAATAAAGATGTTGGGTGAGATAGGAGAGAAATGGCTCTTGAGAGTACTCATAGCAGTGTGGAGAGAAAGGTGCATCCCAGATGACTGGAGAATAAGCATAGGCATGCCAGTGTACAAGAAGAAAGGAACCATCCACAACTGTGGGCAGTACAGATGTATCAAACTCCTGTTACACTGCATGGCATTTTTTGAGAGGGTAATTGATAAATAGATATGCAGAGTAGTAGAATGTAAGATGAGAGATGAGCAGTTCAGTTTCAGATCAGGATGCAGCACAACTGACCCAGTGTTTGCAGTGAGACAGATACTTAAGAAGAAGCTAGAGATGATGAAAGTGTCCAACTGGGCATTCCTATATTTGGAGTAAGCATATGACAAGGTCCCAAGAAAGCTGATCTGGGCAGTACTGCAGTGGTTAGAAGTCCCATGAACATTGGTAGAATTAGAGCAGGCTGCATACAAGGACCCAAGGACTCAAGTGCGAAAAGGATTCAGTCTCAGAGAGGGGTTCCCAGTGCGTGGGAGTGGGTGTGCACCAGGTTTCAGCCCTGAGTCCACTACTGTTCATACTAGTGATGGACTATCTTAGCAAGCAAGTCAGAGGGACAGATCATCAAAGTTACTGCATGTAGATGATGTGGCATTACAGGTAGACTCTGAGCAAGAACTTCAGCAAAGGATAGGAGAATGGAATGCAAAACTGAAGGCACATGGGATGAAACTAAGCACAAATAAGACAGTGGTAATGGCAGACAATTGGGAAAATCAGAAGAGGCTGAGAATTGAGATAGACGGGAAGATAGTGGAAGAGATAAATAGCTTCAGGCATCTAGTAAGGGTGGTTGAAGAGAAGGGAAGTCTCAATAAAGAGCTCAAAGCTAGAGTCAGAGGGGCTGCAGCCAACTGGCATAGAGTTTCAGGTGTAGTGTATGATAAAAACAATAACAAAGAAGCTGAAAAGTAAGGTGTACAAAACAGTGTTGTGACCACTTCTACTGTATGGTACAGAAACCTGGGCAGTAAAGGTAGAGCAGATGAAGAAGCTAGAGGTGATGGAAATGAAGTGCCTGAAAAGGGTGGTAGGATGCACACTGTGGGACAGATGAAGAAATGAGGACATAATAGCAGAAGCCAAACTAGCTCCATTTGCAAAGAAAAAAAAAAATTCAAAGCGAACAGATTACGGTGGGTCAGACACATTTGCAGAAAAGCAGAAGATGATCTGGTGAAGAAGATTTAGGGTGAACAGGAATAATGTAAAAGTAAATGAGGATGTCCAGCAAAGAGGTCAAGGGATTGTGTGAAAGTAGATCTTCGACAGTCGGGCATGAGTTTTGAAGAATGCAGGAGTGTGTCACTGAACTGAGAGAGATGGCGACAGTTAACACGATACCCCGACCCCAGGTAAATAATGGGAAAAAAGGGGAACTGACAATGATTTTAACATTTGTCACAGTTATGAGTTTTCATGCAGATATATATTGGATACTGGTCAAAAGAAAACATATTTGGATTGACATCTATCTACACAACTGTGACATATTCTTCCAACCTTGTTCTGCTTGCCTTAAGACTGTTGTCCCTCACCCCACCCTTCTTTAGCCTGTCATTCATTTCATGCTGCAGACCATGGCAGCTTAATAATGAGAACAGACCAAAATATGTCCATAAATGTTAAATTACACGAAACATTGATATGTGTATGTCCATCTGTCCTTGTATGCACCCCTTCACTCCCACCCCATGTAGGGTCATGTGTGTATTAGGCTGATGGATGTACAGCTCATGTTTCCTGTATAGTGACATGACTCTTCTGATGGATAACAGAGACTTATTACCTTGATGCAATAAGGAAATCAGTGCTGTAGTGTGCAAGATTTCAAAATCTGTTGTAGGACTCCCTTTGTATCCTGTTCATGTGATGGTAGATGAAATGTTCATCTAATATGATGTGGAAATGTTCCTCTATTGTGAAGAAGCATATAATATATGCTTTTCAGGATATCCAGCCCTACACAAATAGTTAGCATATCTGCTGAGTCATACTAATAATTTCAAAAGATGTACAATCCCTTGTCATTTGTAGCAAGCTGTACACAAAATTAACTTGTGATTTGCAGAAAGGCCTGCAAATTAGCAACTAGTTGTAGAAGTGTACTGAGGTAGGCATTACCGATACAATTTAGGGAAGACACATACTTTAGTGCACTGAGTGATCGTCGCATTTGCACACCTGATCATATTTACATAGGTAATGACATACTTACACCATTTGAATCCTGGCTCACCTGTACATTGAGTAGCAGCTCACTGCTCCTACACCTTGTGCCACAAAGAGAGCTAGGTTGCAGGTGTATTTTCCACACTGTACAGAGTGCTGATGGCAGTGCATCACTGCTGAGCCTGTTTGAGCAGAGAAAACACATTAAATTAAATTGTTCACTTTTTTTCTTAAGCAGAGAACCATGTTCGCTCAGCTCTTAACATCACATAAACGGGAAAGGCAAGGTCATCGGTTATTTATGTAATAAAACTTTGGCCCAAACATTTCAAAGACAAACTATAGCATGTACAGTATGTCATACTATCTGCCAGCAATTTTTCCAGTGACATATCTTGTAAGTCTAACTTGTGAAATGAATGTACAGAGCAGGGAATCCAAACACTCGAAGCCGGTACTGTCACGAAAAACACTTTATTTGATGTTGAGCGCTTTCATCTGCTGACATGCAGATTTCTTCAGAACAATTACCAAAGCATAAAAACAAGCTTAAATACTTATTTTAGGCGCCAAACACTAATTGTTAATATAAATCTTAAAACGGCCATGTCCCCAAAGTACAACTCAGTTGAAATACCTTGCCACAAGACTTTT